>NC_088422.1:102046567-102109067 GCF_034236695.1 Oncorhynchus nerka
TACACTACATGACCTCTACTAACTCTACTCTGTCTTCTCCTCTCTGTTGTTCTACACTACATGACCTCTACTAACTCTACTCTGTCTTCTCCTCTCTGTTGTTCTACACTACATGACCTCTACTAACTCTACTCCGTCTCCTCTCTGTTGTTCTACACTACATGACCTCTACTAACTCTACTCTCTGTTGTTCTACACTACATGACCTCTACTAACTCTACTCTGTCTCCTCTCTGTTGTTCTACACTACATGACCTCTACTAACTCTACTCTGTCTCCTCTCTGTTGTTCTACACTACATGACCTCTACTAACTCTACTCTGTCTCCTCTCTGTTGTTCTACACTACATGACCTCTACTAACTCTACTCTGTCTCCTCTCTGTTGTTCTACACTACATGACCTCTACTAACTCTACTCTGTCTCTCCTCTCTGTTGTTCTACACTACATGACCTCTACTAAACTCTACTCTCTGTTGTTCTACACTACATGACCTCTACTAACTCTACTCTGTCTCCTCTCTGTTGTTCTACACTACATGACCTCTACTAACTCTACTCTGTCTCCTCTCTGTTGTTCTACACTACATGACCTCTACTAACTCTACTCTGTCTCCTCTCTGTTGTTCTACACTACATGACCTCTACTAACTCTACTCTGTCTCTCCTCTCTGTTGTTCTACACTACATGACCTCTACTAACTCTACTCTGTCGTCTCCTCTCTGTTGTTCTACACTACATGACCTCTACTAACTCTACTCTGTCTCCTCTCTGTTGTTCTACACTACATGACCTCTACTAACTCTACTCTGTCTCTCCTCTCTGTTGTTCTACACTACATGACCTCTACTAACTCTACTGTCTACTCTCTGTTGTTCTACACTACATGACCTCTACTAACTCTACTCTGTCTCCTCTCTGTTGTTCTACACTACATGACCTCTACTAACTCTACTCTGTCCTCCTCTCTGTTGTTCTACACTACATGACCTCTACTCTGTCTCTGTCTCCTCTCTGTTGTTCTACACTACATGACCTCTACTAACTCTACTCTGTCTCCTCCTTCCTGTTCTACACTACATGACCTCTACTAACTCTACTCTGTCTCCTCTCTGTTGTTCTACACTACATGACCTCTACTAACTCTACTCTGTCTCCTCCTTCCTGTTCTACACTACATGACCTCTACTAACTCTACTCTGTCTCTCTGTTGTTCTACACTACATGACCTCTACTAACTCTACTCTGTCTCCTCCTCTCTGTTGTTCTACACTACATGACCTCTACTAACTCTACTCTGTCTCCTCTCTGTTGTTCTACACTACATGACCTCTACTAACTCTACTCCGTCTCCTCTCTGTTGTTCTACACTACATGACCTCTACTAACTCTACTCTGTCTCCTCTCATGCACGATCGATTTTGTATTTCCACTTGATAACAGTCAAGACCCAAGCCCCTTACTTGACGACAGCACAGACATACAGACATTTCACCGGGTCATGTCTGGAATGGCGCTAGGTTGGGTCTTTTCCTGTTAATGTCACGGCGTGTCACTTCCTCTGACATCACTTCCTGTCCTTTGTCCAACAGGGTATCATGCTAGTGTATGACATCACTAACGAAGTCCTTCGAGAACATCAAGAACTGGATCAGGAACATTGAAGAGGTATGAAGCTAGCCTGAAAACAAGTAGGTAGCCTGAAAACAAGTAGGTAGCCTGAAAACAAGTAGGTAGCCTGAAAACAAGTCAGGTGTGAAGCTACCGCAGCAGGTAGCCTAGAAACAATCAGGTGTGAAGCTACCGCAGCAGGTAGCCTAGAAACAATCAGGTGTGAACCTACCGCAGCAGGTAGCCTAGAAACAATCAGGTGTGAAGCTACCGCAGCAGGTAGCCTAGAAACAATCAGGTGTGAAGCTACCGCAGCAGGTAGCCTAGAAACAATCAGGTGTGAAGCTACCGCAGCAGGTAGCCTAGAAACAATCAGGTGTGAAGCTACCGCAGCAGGTAGCCTAGAAACAATCAGGTGTGAAGCTACCGCAACAGGTAGCCTAGAAACAATCAGGTGTGAAGCTACCGCAGCAGGTAGCCTAGAAACAATCAGGTGTGAAGCTACCGCAGCAGGTAGCCTAGAAACAATCAGGTGTGAAGCTACCGCAGCAGGTAGCCTAGAAACAATCAGGTGTGAAGCTACCGCAGCAGGTAGCCTAGAAACAATCAGGTGTGAAGCTACCGCAACAGGTAGCCTAGAAACAATCAGGTGTGAAGCTACCGCAGCAGGTAGCCTAGAAACAATCAGGTGTGAAGCTACCGCAGCAGGTAGCCTAGAAACAATCAGGTATGAAGCTACCACAGCAGGTAGCCTAGAAACAATCAGGTGTAGCAATACTCAGTCTTCTATTATTCTGTCTGTCTGCAGCAATACTCAGTCTTCTCATTATGTCTGTAGCAATACTCAGTCTTCTCTCATTCTGTCTGTAGTATTACTGAGTCTCCTACTTCTCATTATGTCTGTAGCAATACTCAGTCTTCTCTCATTCTGTCTGTAGCAATACTCAGTCTTCTCTCATTCTGTCTGTAGCAATACTCAGTCTTCTCATTATGTCTGTAGCAATACTCAGTCTTCTCTCATTCTGTCTGTAGCAATACTCAGTCTTCTCTCATTCTGTCTGTAGCAATACTCAGTCTTCTCTCATTCTGTCTGTAGCAATACTCAGTCTTCTCTCATTCTGTCTGTAGCAATACTCAGTCTCCTCCTTCTCTGTCTGTCTGTAGCAATAATCAGTCTTCTCTCATTCTGTCTGTTGCAATAATCAGTCTTCTCTCATTCTGTCTGTAGCAACACTCAGTCTTCTCTCATTCTGTCTGTAGTATTACTGAGTCTCCTCCTTCTCTGTCTGTCTGTAGCAATAATCAGTCTTCTCTCATTCTGTCTGTAGCAATATTCAGTCTTCTCTCACTCTGTCTGTCTGTAGCAATACTCAGTCTTCTCTCATTCTGTCTGTCTGTAGCAATAATCAGTCTTCTCTCATTATGTCTGTAGCAATACTCAGTCTTCTCATTATGTCTGTAGCAATACTCAGTCTTCTCTCATTCTGTCTGTAGCAATACTCAGTCTTCTCTCATTCTGTCTGTCTGTAGCAATACTCAGTCTTCTCTCATTCTGTCTGTAGTAATACTGAGTCTCCTCCTTCTCTCTGTCTGTAGCAATACTCAGTCTTCTCTCATTCTGTCTGTAGCAATACTCAGTCTTCTCTCATTCTGTCTGTCTGTAGCAATACTCAGTCTTCTCTCATTCTGTCTGTAGCAATACTCAGTCTTCTCTCATTCTGTCTGTCTGTAGCAATACTCAGTCTTCTCTCATTCTGTCTGTCTGTAGCAATACTCAGTCTTCTCTCATTCTGTCTGTCTGTAGCAATACTCAGTCTTCTCATTATGTCTGTAGCAACTCAGTCTTCTCTCATTCTGTCTGTCTGTAGCAATACTCAGTCTTCTCTCATTCTGTCTGTAGCAATACTCAGTCTTCTCATTCTGTCTGTCTGTAGCAATACTCAGTCTTCTCTCATTCTGTCTGTAGCAATACTCAGTCTTCTCTCATTCTGTCTGTCTGTAGCAATACTCAGTCTTCTTCTCTGTCATTCTTCTGTCTGTAGCAATACTCAGTCTTCTCTCATTCTGTCTGTCTGTAGCAATACTCAGTCTTCTCTCATTCTGTCTGTCTGTAGCAATACTCAGTCTTCTCTCATTCTGTCTGTCTGTAGCAATACTCAGTCTTCTCTCATTCTGTCTGTAGCAATACTCAGTCTTCTCTCATTCTGTCTGTCTGTAGCAATACTCAGTCTTCTCATTATGTCTGTAGCAATAATCAGTCTTCTCTCATTCTGTCTGTCTGTAGCAATACTCAGTCTTCTCATTATGTCTGTAGCAATACTCAGTCTTCTCATGTCTGTCTGTAGCAATACTCAGTCTTCTCATTCTGTCTGTCTGCAATAATACTCAGTCTTCTCATTCTGTCTGTAGTATTACTGTCTCCTCCTTCTCTCTGTCTGTAGTAATACTCAGTCTTCTCTGTCTGTAGTATTACTCAGTCTCTGTCTGTCTGTAGTATTACTGAGTCTCCTCCTCCTCTCTCTGTCTGTAGCAATACTCAGTCTTCTCTCATTCTGTCTGTCTGTAGTATTACTGAGTCTTCTCTTCTCTGTCTGTCTGTAGCAATACTCAGTCTTCTCTCATTCTGTCTGTAGTATTGTCTGTCTGTAGCAATACTCAGTCTTTCTCATTCTGTCTGTAGTATACTCAGTCTTCTCCTTCTGTCTGTCTGTAGCAATACTCAGTCTTCTCTCATTCTGTCTGTATTACTCAGTCTCTCCTTCTGTCTGTCTGTAGCAATACTCAGTCTTCTCTCATTCTGTCTGTGTATTACTGAGTCTTCTCCTCCTGTCTGTAGCATGCCTGTCTGACGTGGAGAGGATGATCCTAGGAAACAGTGTGACCTCCTTCAAAAGACTGTCTGTAGCAATACTCAGTCTTCTCAGGGTTCTGTCTGTAGCAATACTCAGTCTTCTCTGTCTGAGATTCTTTGCAGGCTGTCTGTATATTACGTTCCCGAGAAAGAGAAACCCCCTCACTCTCTTCATAGTGTCTTTGTAGCAATACTCAGTCTGCTCTTCATTCTGTCTGGTGTAGCATTACTCAGTCTTCTAGTGTCTTTGGAGAAACCCCCACACTGCCCTTCATAGTGTCTTTGGTCACTTCTTCATAGTGTCTTTGGAGTCCCCCACACTGCTCTTCATAGTGTCTTTGGAGAAACCCCCACACTGCTCTTCATAGTGTCTTTCTCATTCTCTTCATAGTGTCTTTGGAGAAACCCCCACACTGCTCTTCATGTCTCTTTGGAGCATTACTAGTAGTCTCTCCATAGTGTCTGTCTGTACACTACTCAGTCTTCATAGTCTCTTTGGAGAAACCCCAACTGCTCTTCAGTCTTTCCCCATTCTGTCTAGTCTTTGGAGAAACCCCCACACTGCTACTCATAGTCTCTTTTGAAACCCCACACTGCTCTTCATAGTATCTTTGTAAATACCCCAGTTGTCTTCTCTCATTCTGTCTGTAACCCCCCACACTGCTCCCTTCATGAGTCTCTTCTGGAGAAACCCCACATCACTCAGTCTTCTAGTCTCTTTGAGAAATTCTGTCTCATAGTAAACACTAACATGAATTGTTCTCATAATGAGAAATTTGTCAGTTGGCGATTGATTACTCAGTCTTCTCAGTTCTTAGAAACTCTCTCATTCTGTCTTAGTGATTCTGAGTCCATTCTTCTTCATCCTATCTTTGTCTGTCTGTAGTTTGCAATACTCAGTCTATACTCTCATTCTGTCTGTCAGTATTCTTTGAGTCTTCTCCTCCTCTGTCTGTCTGTCTCTTTTGAAACAGTCCTTTTTCACACTGGGAAGAGACATTCTGTCTTTAGTATTACTCCCATGTTTGTTGTTTTCCGTGTCTGTGAGCATGCCTCTCAGTGTGTTCCAATTTGACAGCAATGATCTTAAGATGGGAAACAAGTCTGCTTTGACGACAACAGTCCTCCAGACAGGTGTCAGAAAGAACCCGGTAAGGACATCTGTTCTATGGATGTCTCAATGTTTTTTTGTCACAGTGTCCATTGACTGAAACAGCATCAAGTTCTGCTAGATGTCTTGTTGCAGAAACCCCCACCCCTCTTGGAACAATACCTACCTGATAACGTTCCTCCACTGCTCTCACCTATTTATCAGGAGTGAAACCCCCACCCTCACTGCTCTTCATAGTGTCTTTGAAGAAACCCCCACACTGCCCTTCATAGTGTCTTTGGTGAAACCCCACACTTTTCTTCATAGTGTCTCCACCTGGAACCAGCTTTTTCACCTACCTATACCTATTCTTCATTATTAAAATGGAAGAGAAACCCCATATGTCTTTGTACCCCTCACTGCCCTTCATAGTGTCTTTTGAAAAGGCCCCCACACTGCTCTTCATAGTGTCTTTGGAACCAACCCCACACTGAATAGTGTCTTTGTGGAAACCCCCACTGCTCTTCATAGTGTCTTTGGAGAAACCCCACACTGCTCTTCATAGTCATCTTTGGAGAAACCCCCACCACATTAGCACTCTTCTGGAATAGGCTGTCTAGCACTCCTCAACCCCTCACCAGGCCTGAAACCAGGCTACCTACTTGCTCTTCAATGGAAGTCTCTTTACCTGAAACCCCCTACCTGCTTCATACCCCTCTTTGGGAGAAACCCCCAACCCCTCACCTGGAACCTCTTCATAGTCTCTTTGGAAAACCCCACACTGCTCTTCATAGTCATCTTTGGAGAAACCCCCACTCCTCCACTGCTGCCTCATAGCACTCTTTGGACCTGGACCAGGCTACCCCCAGCACACCCCCTGCTCCTTCATAGTACCCTCACACCCCCAACCCCTCACCTGGAACAGGCTACCTACCTAGCATAGTCCAACTTTCACCAGGCCTGAAACCAGGCTACCTCCATAGTCTCTTTCCTGAAACCCCTCACCTGGAACCAGGCTATAATAGTACCTCCAACCCCTCACCTGAAACCAGGCTAAACCCAGCTCCTCCAACCCCCTTCACCTGGAACCAGGCTGGACCTAGCAACCCCCAACCCTCACCTAGAACCAGGCTACCTACCTAGCACTCCTCCAACCCCTCACCTGGAACCAGGCTACCTACCTAGCACTCCTCCAACCCCTTTGGAACCAGGCTACCTACCTAGCACTCCTCCAACCCCTCACCAGGCCTGGTACCAGGCTACCTACCTAGCACTCCTCCAACCCCTCACCTGGAACCAGGCTACCTACCTAGCACTCCTCCAACCCCTCACCTGGAACCAGGCTACCTACCTAGCACACCCCCAACCACTCACCTGGAACCAGGCTACCTACCTAGCACTCCTCCAACCCCTCACCAGGCCTGGGTACCAGGCTACCTACCTAGCACTCCTCCAACCCCTCACCAGGCCTGTAAACCAGGCTACCTACCTGCACTCCTCCAACCCCTCGCCAGGCCTGGTACCAGGCTACCTACCTAGCACACCCCAACCCCTCACCAGGCCTGGGTACCAGGCTACCTACACACTCCTCCAACCCCTCACCTGGAACCAGGCTACCTACCTAGCACTCCTCCAACCCCTCACCAGGCCTGGTACCAGGCTACCTACCTAACACTCCTCCAATTCAGGCCTGGTTTACCTAGCACTCCTCCAACCCCTCCAGGCCTGGTACCAGGCTACCTACCTAGCACACCCCCAACCCCTCACCTGGAACCAGGCTACCTACCTAGCACTCCTCCAACCCCTCTGGAACCAGGCTACCTACCTAGCACTCCTCCAACCCCTCAGGCCTGGAACCAGGCTACCTACCTAGCACTCCTCCAACCCCTCAGGCCTTACCAGGCTACCTACCTAGACACCCCCAACCCCTCACCTGGAACCAGGCTACCTACCTAGCACTCCTCCAACCCTCACCAGGCCTTACCAGGCTACCTACCTATCCCCAACCCCTCACCAGGCCTGGAACCAGGCTACCTACCTAGCACTCCTCCAACCCCTCACCAGGCCTGAAACCAGGCTACCTACCTAGCACTCCTCCAACCCTCAGCCAGGCCTGGGTACCCCTACCTAGCACCCTCCAACCCCTCACCAGGCCTGGTACCAGGCTACCTACCTAGCACTCCTCCAACCCCTCACCAGGCCTTGTTGTTGTTACCTACCACACTCCTCCAACCCCTCACCTGGACCAGGCTACTAGCACCTACCTATGACAGCTACCTACCAACCCCCCCTCACCTGGAACCAGGCTACCTACCTAGCACTCCTCCAACCCCTCACCAGGCCTGGATACCAGGCTACCTGAGCACTCCTCCAACCCCTCACCAGGCCTGGTACCAGGCTACCCTAGCATTCTCATTACCAACCCCTCACCAGGCCTGGT
Organism: Oncorhynchus nerka; assembly: GCF_034236695.1. NCBI lineage: Eukaryota > Metazoa > Chordata > Actinopteri > Salmoniformes > Salmonidae > Oncorhynchus > Oncorhynchus nerka. The sequence continues at coordinate 102,054,560 of NC_088422.1, forward strand.
ACCAGGCTACCTCTGTTCCAACCCCTCACCTGGAACCAGGCTACCTACCTAGCACTCCTCCACCCCTCACCAGGCCTTAGGCTACCTACCTAGCACTCCTCCAACCCCTCACCAGGCCTGGAACCAGGCTACCTACCTAGCACTCCTCCAACCCCTCACCAGGCCTGGTACCAGGCTACCTAAGCACTCCCCCAACCCCTCACCTGGTTCAGGCTTCTAGCACTCCTCCAACCCCTCACCAGGCCTTACCATTACCTAGCATACCTCACCAGGCCTTACCAGGCTACCTACCTAGCACTCCTCCAACCCCACCTCACCAGGCCTGGAACCAGGCTACCTACCTAGCACTCCTCCAACCCCCCTCACCTGGAACCAGGCTACCTACCTAGCACTCCTCCAACCCCTCACCAGGCCTGGAAACCAGGCTACCTACCTAGCACTCCTCCAACCCCTCACCCAGGCTACCTACCTAGCACACCCCCAACCCCTCACCTGAAACCAGGCTACCTACCTAGCCTCCTCCAACCCTCACCTGGAACCAGGCTAACCTAGCACACCCCCAACCCCTCACCTGGAACCAGGCTACCTACCTAGCACTCCTCCAACCCCCTCACCTGGAACCAGGCTACCTACCTAGCACTCCTCCAACCCCTCATCTGGAACCAGGCTACCTACCTAGCACTCCTCCAACCCCTCACCATGCCTGGTACCAGGCTACCTACCTAGCACTCCTCCAACCCTCACCTGGAACCAGGCTGGCTGTACCAGCTACCCCCAACCACTCACCTGGAACCAGGCTACCCCTAGCACACCCCCAACCCCTCACCTGGAACCAGGCTACCTACCTAGCACTCCTCCAACCCCTCACCAGGCCTGAAACCAGGCTACCTACCTAGCACTCCTCCAACCCCTCACCACCAGGCTACCTACCTAGCACACCCCCAACCCCTCACCTGAAACCAGGCTACCTACCTAGCACTCCTCCAACCCCTCACCTGGAACCAGGCTACCTACCAGGCTACCTCACCTAGAACCACTACCTAGCACTCCTCCAACCCCTCTCACCTGGAACCAGGCTACCTACCTAGCACTCCTCCAACCCCTCACCTGGAACCAGGCTACCTACCTAGCACTCCTCCAACCCCTCACCAGGCCTGGTACCAGGCTACCTACCTAGCACTCCTCCAACCCCTCACCTGGAACCAGGCTACCTACCTAGCACTCCTCCAACCCCTCACCTGGAACCAGGCTACCTACCTAGCACACCCCCAACCACTCACCTGGAACCAGGCTACCTACCTAGCACTCCTCCCCCCTCACCAGGCCTGGGTACCAGGCTACCTACCTAGCACTCCTCCAACCCTCACCAGGCCTTTACCAGGCTACCTACCTAGCACTCCTCCAACCCCTCGCCAGGCCTGGTACCAGGCTACCTACCTAGCACACCCCCAACCCCTCACCAGGCCTGGGTACCAGGCTACCTACCTGCACTCCTCCAACCCCTCACCTGGAACCAGGCTACCTACCTAGCACTCCTCCAACCCCTCACCAGGCCTGGTACCAGGCTACCTACCTAGCACTCCTCCAACCCCTCACCAGGCCTGGTACCAGGCTACCTAGCACCTCCAACCCCTCACCAGGCCTGGTACCAGGCTACCTACCTAGCACACCCCCAACCCCTCACCTGGAACCAGGCTACCTACCTAGCACTCCTCCAACCCCTCACCAGGCCTGGTACCAGGCTACCTACCTAGCACTCCTCCAACCCCTCACCAGGCCTGAAACCAGGCTGACCTAGCACTCCTCCAACCCCTCACCAGGCCTGGTACCAGGCTACCTACCTAGCACACCCCCAACCCCTCACCTGGAACCAGGCTACCTACCTAGCACTCCTCCTCACCAGGCCTGGTACCAGGCTACCTACCTAGCACTCCTGGACCCCTCACCAGGCCTGGTACCAGGCTACCTACCTAGCACTCCTCCAACCCCTCACCAGGCCTGAAACCAGGCTACCTACCTAGCACTCCTCCAACCCCTCACCAGGCCTGGTAAGGCTACCTACCTAGCACACCCCCAACCCCTCACCAGGAACCAGGCTACCTACCTAGCACTCCTCCAACCCCTCACCTGGAACCAGGCTACCTACCTAGCACTCCTCCAACCCCTCACCAGGCCTGGTACCAGGCTACCTACCTAGCACTCCTCCAACCCTCACCATGCCTGGAACCAGGCCTACCAGGCTACCTAGCACTCCTCCAACCCCTCACCAGGAACCAGGCTACCTACCTAGGCTACCTACCTAGCACTCCTCCAACCCCTCACCAGGCCTGGAACCAGGCTACCTACCTAGCACTCCTCCAACCCCTCACCAGGCCTGGTACCAGGCTACCTACCTAGCACTCCTCCAACCCCTCAGGCCTGGAACCAGGCTACCTACCTAGCACTCCCCCAACCCCTCACCAGGCCTGGTACCAGGTACATAGCACAGGCTACCTACCTAGCACTCCTCCAACCCCTCACCAGGCCTGAACCAGGCTACCTACCTAGCACTCCTCCAACCCCTCACCAGGCCTGGTACCAGGCTACCTACCTAGCACTCCTCCAACCCCTCACCAGGCCTGGTACCAGGCTACCTACCTAGCACTCCTCCAACCCCTCACCAGGCCTGGTACCAGGCTACCTACCTAGCACTCCCCCAACCCCTCACCAGGCCTGGAACCAGGCTACCTACCTAGCACTCCTCCAACCCTACCAGGCTACCTACACTAGCACTCCTCCAACCCCTCACCAGGCCTGTTACCAGGCTACCTACCTAGCACTCCCCCAACCCCTCACCAGGCCTGGTACCAGGCTACCTACCTAGCACTCCCCAACCCCTCACCTGGAACCAGGCTACCTACCTAGCACTCCTCCAACCCCTCACCAGGCCTGGTACCAGGCTACCTACCTAGCACTCCCCCAACCCCTCACCAGGCCTACCAGGCTACCTACCTAGCACTCCTCCAACCCCTCACCAGGCCTGTACCAGGCTACCTACCTAGCACACCTCAACCCTCACCTAAAACCAGGCTACCTACCTAGCACTCCTCCAACCCCTCACCAGGCCTGGTACCAGGCTACCTACCTAGCACTCCTCCAACCCCTCACCAGGCCTGGCAGGCTCCAACCCTCACCAGGCCTGAAACCAGGCTACTCCTCCAACCCCTCACCAGGCCTGGTACCAGGCTACCTACCTAGCACTCCTCCAACCCTCACCAGGCCTGGTAGCAGGCTACCTACCTAGCACTCCTCCAACCCCTCACCAGGCCTGGTACCAGGCTACCTACCTAGCACTCCTCCAACCCCTCACCAGGCCTGGGTACCAGGCTACCTACCTAGCACTCCTCCAACCCCTCACCAGGCCTGGTACCAGGCTGACCTACCTAGCACTCCTCCAACCCCTCACCAGGCCTGGGTACCAGGCGACCTACCTAGCACTCCTCCAAACCAGGCCTGGGTACCAGGCTACCTACCTAGCACTCCTCCAACCCCTCACCAGGCCTGGTACCAGGCTACCTACCTAGCACTCCTCCAACCCCTCACCATGCCTGAAACCAGGCTACCTACCTAGCACTCCTCCAACCCCTCACCAGGCCTGTGTACCAGGCTACCTACCTAGCACTCCTCCAACCCCTCACCAGGCCTGGGTACCAGGCTACCTACAAAGCACTGGGTCTTGGCCAGGCTAGGCTACTTATTGCTGCTGAACTGCCTGGCTATTCTGTAGGCTACAGAGGAAAGCGACTCGCCATTCCATTAAAAAAAATGACACGTTAGAGAACCGAAAACAATTCTGAAAAGAACAAGGAATGCCCCTCAACTGCACCCCTCTCTCTCCCTTCCCCAAAGGAGTTAGTCTAGGCATGCGTCCCAAATGGAACCCCACTAGTGCAGCCTCTTCACCAGAGCCCTATTATGCAGGCCCTGGTCAAAAGTAGTGCACTATATAGGGAATAGGGTGGCATTTTGGATGCAGAACATTTCTCCCCTCCCCCAACAGCTCTGATTGACAGTTGAACCCTGCGTTCTGTGTTCTTTAACTCACCCCTGGAAACACTTAGTTGTTTGTTCAGCTTCCTGTTTAGCTGAAGCTGCCTTCCCCCTGGCTTCCTGTTTAGCTGAAGCCGCCTTCCCCCTGGCTTCCTGTTTAGCTGAAGCTGCCTTCCCCCTGGCTTCCTGTTTAGCTGAAGCCGCCTTCCCCCTGGCTTCCTGTTTAGCTGAAGCTGCCTTCCCCCTGGCTTCCTGTTTAGCTGAAGCTGCCTTTCACCCTGTATCCACTCGATGCACAGTTAACTTTTTATTTTGTTGTCGCGTGTCTTGTCTTTCTTTACCTGCCTTTATCTTTCTAAGGGGAAAAAGATTGACACCTGAAGGATTGGAAGAGTTTGTTTGACGTGGATCTCGGGTTGGTTTGCTATTAGAGAAGAATATAGTCATTTTTTAAAGTGATGAATGAACATGACTGCAGGGAGAGATGGAGAGAAAAGAGAGTATTGTACTGCATGTTCTGCCCACACTAGAAAGGAAAACATAACTGTTGATTAGTGTTCTACCAAAGCTGATGACTTCATTGTGGTGGTTGTTTCACCAATGTCTTTATTTTTATTAATTTTTTTAGTCTTTTAGTTTTATATAATCTTTATGATAATCGCACTGGAGATCGTTATGGATGTTTCAATGATTGTCAAAACACTGCCTCTGTCAAAAGGACACTGGAGTCATTCAACGATGCATCCCTGGTCCAGAGCACTAAAGGCTAGATTCAGAGCCGCTCTTCAGAACCGCTCTTCAGAACCACTCTAAAGAGTTAAAGGATGCTCATTGCTTGGCACTTCAACTGATGACGATCTCAGAATTGGCTTCACTCAATTGGACGTAATGAATGACTAGTTTTTCTGTTGTCACTTAGTCATGCACTTACAGAAGGTTTCTCAATTACTCAATTTAAAACCACTGAGCAGTCTCTACTCAACTTAAACCCACTGAGCAGCCTCTACTCAACTTAAAACCACTGAGCAGCCTCTACTCAACTTAAAACCACTGAGCAGCCTCTACTCAACTTAAAACCACTGAGCAGCCTCTACTCAACTTAAAACCACTGAGCAGCCTCTACTCAACTTAAAACCACTGAGCAGCCTCTACTCAACTTAAAACCACTGAGCAGCCTCTACTCAACTTAAAACCACTGAGCAGCCTCTACTCAACTTAAAACCACTGAGCAGCCTCTACTCAACTTAAAACCACTGATTAGCCTCTACTAAACTTAAAACCACTGAGCAGCCTCTACTCAACTTAAAACCACTGAGCAGCTTCTACTCAACTTAAATCCACTGAGCAGCCTCTACTCAACTTAAAACCACTGATTAGCCTCTACTCAACTTAAAACCACTGAGCAGCCTCTACTCAACTTAAAACCACTGAGCAGCTTCTACTCAACTTAAAACCACTGAGCAGCCTCTACTCAACTTAAAACCACTGATTAGCCTCTACTAAACTTAAAACCACTGAGCAGCCTCTACTAAACTTAAAACCACTGATTAGCCTCTACTAAACTTAAAACCACTGAGCAGCCTCTGTGGTTTGTCTTTTTAAAGCCTTGAATGTTGTTGTTGTTGTTGTGTGTTTTGAAGTTCAGACTTTCTTTAATTCTATTCACTGAAAACGGCCCTCAGTTTGCAGCACTGATTTGAGTTGACAGACCTTTCTGAAGAAACGACCACAACCACCACGGTAGCAGATACCGACTCATACAACGACCACAACCACCACGGTAGCAGATACTGACTCATACAACGACCACAACCCCCACGGTAGCAGATACTGACTCATACAACGACCACAACCCCCAGAGTAGCAGATACCGACTCATACAACGACCACAACCCCCAGAGTAGAAGATACCGACTCATACAACCCCCACGGTAGCAGATACCGACTCATACAACGACCACAACCACCACGGTAGCAGATACCGACTCATACAACGACCACAACCACCACGGTAGCAGATACCGACTCATACAACCACCAGGGTAGCAGATACCGACTCATACAACGACCACAACCCCCACGGTAGCAGATACCGACTCGTACAACGACCACAACCACCACGGTAGCAGATACTGACTCATACAACGACTACAACCCCACGGTAGAAGATACTGACTCATACAATGACCACAACCCCCACGGTAGCAGATACTGACTCATACATCCACCACCACGGTAGAAGATACTGACTCATACAATGACTACAACCACCAGGGTAGCAGATACTGACTCATACATCCACCGGTAGCAGATACTGACTCATACATCCACCAGGGTAACAGATACTGACTCATACATCCACCAGGGTAGCAGATACTAACTCATACATCCACCAGGGTAACAGATACTGACTCATACATCCACCAGGGTAACAGATACTGACTCATACATCCACCAGGGACTATACAGATACTGACTCATACATGCACCAGGGTAGCAGATACTGACTCATACATCCACCAGGGTAACAGATAACATCCACCAGGGTAACAGATACTGACCACACCACCCCCACGGTAGCAGATACTGACTCATACAACCACCACAACCCCCACAGTAGCAGATACTGACTCATACCGACCACAACCCCCACGGTAGCAGATACCGACTCATACAATGACCACAACCACCATGGTAGCAGATACTAACTCATACAATGACCACAACCACCAGGGTAGCAGATACTGACTCATACAACCACCAGGGTAGCAGATACCGACTCATACAATGACCACAACCACCAGGGTAGAAGATACTGACTCATACATCCACCACGGTAGCAGATACCGACTCATACAACGACCACAACCACCATGGTAGCAGATACCGACTCATACAACGACCACAACCACCACGGTAGCAGATACTGACTCATACAATGACCACAACCCCCACGGTAGCAGATACCGACTCATACAACGACCACAACCCCCACGGTAGCAGATACTGACTCATACAACGACCACAACCCCCACGGTAGCAGATACTGACTCATACAACCCCCACGGTAGCAGATACCGACTCATACATCCACCAGGGTAGAAAATACTGACTCATACATCCACCAGGGTAGCAGATACTGACTCATACATCCACCAGGGTAGAAAATACTGACTCATACATCCACCAGGGTAGCAGATACTGACTCATACATCCACCAGGGTAGCAAATACTGACTCATACATCCACCAGGGTAGCAGATACTGACTCATACATCCACCAGGGTAGCAAATACTGACTCATACATCCACCAGGGTAGCTAATACTGACTCATACATCCACCAGGGTAGCAGATACTGACTCATACAAGTGCTTTTGAAAAGTAGCAACAAGCAAAAAACCTCTTGTGTTCTATCGTTGGTGCGTTCATGCAAATGTTGTTTATGGTGTTATATTTTTATACCGTATCCTATAAGACATTGGACATTGGCGTTTACTCCCAGCATGCTTTGTGAAACCACAAGGTAAACCACTTTCTACATGTTTCATTTTATTAGCTCTTTATTATCGCCAAACAAAAACATGTTGATTAGGACACTTTTTCCAGTTAATATCCTTATATCTGCTCTCTGCTGTTTCATCCTGTTCGTTCTGGTTTATAAAACCACTGTTGTATTATTCTGATCTGCTGCACTTTATCTTCTGTGTGTGTGTGTGTGTGTGTGTGTGTGTGTGTGTGTTCAGATTGAAGGTGCTTCTAACACATCTATATTTCATGTGAAGGGTCAGTAGTTTGATGAGGATTGTGTGTATTGAGGGTAAATTGATGTCTGTACCACTCCATGTCATGACAAAAGACACACCAGATAGGATTTAATTTATTTTTTATTTTAATTTACGGTTAGTCTAGCTGTCAAACCTAACTTTCTTTTTTTCTGAAAATACTTTTTTTGTGATGGAAAGAATTTGAAGGAGATCATACTCGGCACTGTAAAGTAAGCCGGGATGTTTATTTCCAGGTTGATTGTAAAAGATTGTAAAAGACAGTAGAAAGCAACTCCAATCCAGTTTCAACATATAACTGTTGTGTGTGATGCTCATCGTTGATTGGTCAAAACCATTCTTATTTAAAGTAACTGTCCAGTTCTGTTGTTAGGGTTACCTCCACACCGTTCTGTTGTTGGGGTTACCTCCACACCATTCTGTTGTTGGGGTTACCTCCACACCATTCTGTTGTTGGGGTTACCTCCACACCATTCTGTTGTTGGGGTTACCTCCACACCGTTCTGTTAACTCACCGTTCTGTTGTTGGGGTTACCTCCACACCGTTCTGTTGTTGGGGTTACCTCCACACACCGTTCTGTTGTTGGGGTTACCTCCACACCGCTCTGTTAACTCACCGTTCTGTTGTTGGGGTTACCTCCACACCGTTCTGTTGTTGGGGTTACCTCCACACCGCTCTGTTAACTCACCGTTCTGTTGTTAGGGATACCTCCCACCGTTCTGTTGTTGGGGTTACCTCCCACACCGTTCTGTTGTTGGGTTACCTCCACACCGTTCTGTTGTTGGGGTTACCTCCACACCGTTCTGTTGTTAGGTTACCTCCACACCGTTCTGTTGTTAGGTTACCTCACCGTTCTCTGTTATACTCACCGTTCTGTTGTTGGGGTTACCTCCCACCGTTCTGTTGTTGGGGTTACCTCCATACCGTTCTGTTGTTGGGGTTACCTTACCGTTCTGTTGTTGGGGTTACCTCCACACCGTTCTGTTGTTGGGGTTACCTCCACACCGCTCTGTTAACTCACCGTTCTGTTGTTAGGGATACCTCCACACCGTTCTGTTGTTGGGGTTACCTCCACACCGTTCTGTTGTTGGGGTTACCTCCACACCGTTCTGTTGTTGGGGTTACCTCCACACCGTTCTGTTGCAGGGTTACTCCCACCGTTCTGTTATAATACCTCCACTTGTTCTTTTGTGGGTTACCTCCGACCGTTCTGTTGAAGGTTACCTGCTCTGTTAACTACCGTTCTGTTGTTAGACCTACCGTTCTGTTCTGATAGACAGTTCTGTTGTTGTGATTCTGTTGTTGGGGTTACCTCCACACCGACAGGTTACCTCACCGTTCTGTTGGGTTACCTCCACACCGTTCTGTTGTTGGGGTTAGCATCATTCTGTTGAAACCTACAGATGTATGCAGACATTCAAACAGAAAAGCTGCTTTCTATCATTTTGGTGTAACATTTTATAGGTCATATTTCATAGACATTTGTAAACACTGGACAGTTACTTTGTTTTAATTAAAGTCATACAGCGTTGTGTGTAACAAGTGAAACCGGGGGGGGCAGTGATTCCTCGGGGGGGGCAGTTGACAGGGGGGGCAGGCGGGGGGCAGAGACGACCAGGGGGGGGCAGTTTTCGGTATAATATCACGTTTTTTGTGTAACAATGCGTGAAGGCTTGAGTTACTCCCATTTGTAGATATTCTGATAGAGAGCTGCTGTTGTTGTGATGCAGTGATAGGGACAATGGGAAATGTAGCATCATGTCTGGAAATACAGATGTATGCAGACATTTGAATTTTCTATCATGTTGGTGTAACAATGAAAGCATTCCTCCCATTTGTTTTCTATCACGTTGGTGTAACAATGAAAGCATTCCTCCCATTTGTTTTCTATCACGTTGGTGTAACAATGAAAGCATTCCTCCCATTTGTTTTCTTCTTTCTCTAACAGATCTGAAAGACATGTTTAAATTGGTCTTTTCTCCTATCAACGTACTTTGTACAAGCAGCTTGTTAATGAACATTTGTTTTCTATCACGTTTTTGTCAACTCTGTAACATATCGATCTGATCAGTGTGAACTGATATTGTATAAAAATTAAATAACTTTTGTCTTTTTTAAAATCCAGTGTGGGTGTTTTTGTTTGTTTGTTTGTTTCCTTCCTTATTATTTGTTATCTTCCTTATCGGAGTTTACAAACACTGAGGTTGATCATTAAAAGTTTACATACACTTAGGTTGGAGTCTTTTTTTACATACAGTGTGGGGTTTTTGTTTAAAACTGAGTTTCCTTACACTTAGGTTGGAGTCATTAAAACTCAGTTTACATACACTTAGGTTGGAGTCATTAAAACTAGTTTACATACACTTAGGTTGGAGTCATTAAAACTAGTTTACATACACTGAGGTTGGAGTCATTAAAACTAGTTTACAAACACTGAGGTTGGAGTCATTAAAACTAGTTTACAAACACTTAGGTTGGAGTCATTAAAACTAGTTTACATACACTGAGGTTGGAGTCATTAAAACTAGTTTACATACACTGAGGTTGGAGTCATTAAAACTAGTTTACATACACTGAGGTTGGAGTCATTAAAACTAGTTTACATACACTTAGGTTGGAGTCATTAAAACTAGTTTACATACACTCAGGTTGGAGTTATTAAAACTAGTTAGGTTGGAGTCATTAAAACTAGTTTACATACACTTAGGTTGGAGTCATTAAAACTAGTTTACATCCACTTAGGTTGGAGTCATTAAAACTAGTTTACATACACTTAGGTTGGAGTCATTAAAACTAGTTTACATACACTTAGGTTGGAGTCATTAAAACTAGTTTACATCCACTTAGGTTGGAGTCATTAAAACTAGTTTATATATACTTAGGTTGAGTCATTAAAACTAGTTTACATACACTTAGGTTGGAGTCATTAAAACTAGTTTACATACACTTAGGTTGGAGTCATTAAAACTAGTTTACATACACTTAGGTTGGAGTCATTTAGGTTTACATCCAGGTTAGGTTGGAGTCATTAAAACTAGTTTACATACACTTAGGTTGGAGTCATTAAAACTAGTTTATATACTTAGGTTGGAGTCATTAAAACTAGTTTACATCCACTTAGGTTGGAGTCATTAAAACTAGTTTACATCCACTTAGGTTGGAGTCATTAAAACTAGTTTACATACACTTAGGTTGGAGTCATTAAAACTAGTTTACATATACTTAGGTTGGAGTCATTAAAACTAGTTTACATACACTTAGGTTGGAGTCATTAAAACTAGTTTACATACACTTAGGTTGGGAGTCATTAAAACCAGTTTACATACACTTAGGTTGGGAGTCATTAAAACTTGATTTTTAACCACTTCACAAATTTCTTGTTAACAAACTAGAGTTTTGGCAAGTCGGTGAGGACATCTACTTTGTGCATGACACAAGTACATTTTCAACAATTGTTTCACTTATAATTCACTGTATCACATTAACAGCGGGTCAGAAGTTTACATACACTATGTTGACTGTGCCTTTAAACAGCTTGGAAAATTCCAGAAAATGATGTAATGGCTTTAGAAGCTTCTGATAGGCTAATTGACATCATTTTAGTCAATTGGAGGTGTACCTGTGGATGTATTTCTAGATCTACCTTCAAACTCAGTGCCTCTTTGCTTGACATCATGGGAAAATCAAAAGAAATCAGCCAAGACCTCAGAAAAAAATTGTAGACCTCCACTAGTCTGGTTCATCCTTGGGAGCAATTTCCAAACGCCTGAAGGTACCACGTTCACCTGTACAAACAATAGTACTCAAGTATAAACACCATGGGACCACGCAGCCGTCATACCACTCACTGGAAAATAAATGTGAGGAACTGAAAGCACGTATATCCTACCTACTTTCACCGAGTCGTGGCTGAACAGCGACATTAGAACATACAGCTGGTGGGTTATACACTCCATCGGCAGGACAGAACAGCAGCCTCTGGTAAAACACCGGGCGGGGGTCTAGTCATTTATGTAAACAACAGCTGGTGCAAGATATCTAAGGAAGTCTGGTGGTTTTGCTCGTCTGAGGTAGAGTATCTCATGATAAACTGTAGACCACACTATCTACCTAGAGAGTTTTCATTTTCTACATACCACCACAGCCCGATGCTGGCACTAATAGCATTCTCAATGAGCTGTATACCGCCATAAGCAAACAGGAAAACGCTCATCCAGAGGCGGCACTCCTAGTGGCCGGGGACTTTAATGCAGGGAAACTTAAATCAGTTTTACCTCATTTCTACCAGCATGTTAAATGTGCAACCAGGAAAAAAATTCTAGACCACCTTTACTCCACACAGAGACGCGTACAAAGCTCTCCCTCGCCCTCCATTTGGCAAATCTGACCATAATTCTATCCTCCTGATTCCTGCTTACAAGCAAAAATTAAAGCAGGAAGCACCAGTGACTCTGTCTATAAAAAAGTGGTCAGATGAAGAAGATGCTAAACTACAGTGCTGTTTTGCAGCACAGACTGGAATATGTTCCGGGATTCTTCTAATGGCATCGAGGAGTTCACCACATCAGTCACTGGCTTCATCAATAAGTGCATTGAGGAGTTCGCCACATCAGTCACTGGCTTTATCAATAAGTCCATTGAGGAGTACACCACATCAGTCACTGGCTTTATCAATAAGTCCATTGAGGAGTTCACCACATCAGTCACTGGCTTCATCAATAAGTCCATTGAGGAGTTCACTGGCTTCACAGTCCAGTCACTGGCTTTATCAATAAGTCCATTGAGGAGTTCGCCACATCAGTCACTGGCTTCATCAATAAGTGCATTGAGGACGTCGTCCCCATGGTGACCGTACGTACATAACCCAACCAGAAGCTAAATAACTTCTCAGATCGCTTCGAGGCAAATAACATTGAAACATGCATGAGAGCATCAGCTGTTCCGGATGACTGTGTGATCACACTCTCTGCAGCCGCTTTGAGTTTCAGTCGGATTACCAGGACGTGTATTCCGAGCATGTGCTGACCAACTGGCAAGTGACTTCACTGACATGTTCAACCTCTCCCTGTCTGAGTCTGTAATACCAACATGTTTCAAGCAGACCACCATAGTCCCTGTGCCCAAGAAATCAAATCAAATTTTATTTGTCACATACACATGGTTAGCAGATGTTAATGCGAGTGTAGCGAAATGCTTGTGCTTCTAGTTCCGACCATTCACAACAACTACCTTATACACACACATGTAAAGGAATAAATAAGAATATGTACATATAAATACATGAATGAGTGACGGCCGAACGGCATAGGCAAGATGCAGTAGATGGTATAGAGTACAGTATATACATATGAGATGAGTAATGTAGGGTATGTAAACATTATATAAAGTGGCATTGTTTAAAGTGGCTAGTGATACAATTATTACATCAATGTTTCCATGATTAAAGTGGCTAGAGTTGAGTCAGTATGTTGGCAGCAGCCACTCAATGTTAGTGATGGCTGTTTAACAGTCTGATGGCTGTCAGGGAAACTGCAAGATTTTATTATAATCCTTGTATTATAATGGTTGTTTTATTCGACAGAATAGAGTATTCGGTTAACCATTGTGTTCTACTGAGGATGGGCCTCTATGAGACAGAGGAGGTGACAGAGGAGATGTACGATGTCTTAGGGTGATAAAACCTAAAGAGCATTCCAGAGAACATGAGGTAATGGTTCTGTTCTATACCGTACCAGGAAGAGATGTTTCCAGTTTGGAGTAGGAGGGCCAGACACTGGTCTATACAATGAAAACTGTTGACATAGCAGATACTGTCTGCTATGAATTATAGATATCTTTCATACAAATCTTAACCTTGTGACCATTCTATGTATCTATTGTTCGTCATGTAGGTTGAAAGGGGTGAATCTTGGCTATAAAAGATCTTTGTACTTTTATGTTGTCACTTTCAATGGTTCATTAGAAATGGCGCATCATTGAAAGTCATTGGCAAAGCTCTTATTATTAAAGATGTAGTTTAAGTATAACTCTGACTTGTGTGATAAGTTTGTCTCTCCTCATTTGATAGTTAATAACCACCACATGGCCTTGAGATAGAAGCTGTTTTTCAGGCTCTCGGTCCCCGCTTTGATGCACCTGTACTGACCTCGCCTTCTGGATGATAACGGGGTGAACAGGCAGTGGCTCGGGTGGTGGCTGTCCTTGCTGATCCTTTTGGCCTTCCTGTGACATCGGGTGGTGTAGGTGTCCTGGAGGGCAGGTAGTTTGCCCCAGGTGATGCGTTGTGCAGACCTCACTACCCTCTGGAGAGCCTTACGGTTGTGGGCGGAGCAGTTGCCGTACCAGGCGGTGATACAGCCCGACAGGGCTGTAAAAGTTTGTGACTGTTTTTGGTGACAAGCCACATTTCTTCAGCCTCCTGAGGTTGAAGGCGCTGCTGCGCCTTCTTCACCACGCTGTCTGTGTGGGTGGACCATTTCAGTTTTCCGTGATTTGTACGCAGAGGAACTTAAAACTCTCCACCCTCTCCACTACTGTCCCGTCGATGTGGATAGGGGGGTGCTCCCTCTACTGTTTCCTGAAGTCCACGATCATCTCCTTTGGTTTGTTGACATTGAGTGTGAGGTTATTTTCCTGACACCACACTCCGAGGGCCCTCACCTCCTCCCTGTAGGCTGTCTCGTCGTTGTTGGTAATCAAGCCTACCACTGTAGTGTCGTCTGCAGATTTGATGATTGAGTTGGAGGTGTGCATGACCACGGAGTCATGGGTGAACAGGGAGTAACAGGAGACCTGACCTCCTCTCTATAGTGCATGGACAACAACCTCTCCCTCAACGTGATCAAGACAAAGGAGATGATTGTGGACTAAAGGGAAAGGAGGACCGACCACGCCCCCATTCTCATCGACGGGGCTGTAGTGGAGCAGGTTGAGAGCTCCTTGGCATCCACATCACTAACAAACTAACATGGTTCAAACACACCAAGACAGCCGTGAAGAGGGCACGACAAAACCTATTCCCTCTCAGGAGACTGAAAAGATTTGGCACGGGTCCTCAGATCCTCAAAAGGTTTTACAGCTGCACCATTGAGAGCATCCTGACCGGTTGCATCACCGCCTGGTATGGCAACTACTCGGGCATTTGACCGTAAGGCGCTACAGAGGGTAGTCTCAGCCTCCAGTATTTATGCTGCAGTAGTTTATGTGTCGGGGGGCTAGGGTCAGTTTGTTATATCTGGAGTACTTCTCCTGTCCTATCCGGTGTCCTGTGTGAATTTAAGTATGCTCTCTCTAATTCTCTCTCTCTTTCTTTCTCTCTCTCGGAGGACCTGAGCCCTAGGACCATGCCTCAGGACTACCTGGCATGATGACTCCTTGCTGTCCCCAGTCCACCTGGCCGTGCTGCTGCTCCAGTTTCAACTGTTCTGCCTGTGATTATTATTATTTGACCATGCTGGTCATTTATGAACATTTGAACATCTTGGCCATGTTCTGTTATAATCTCCACCCGGCACAGCCAGAAGAGGACTGGCCACCCCACATAGCCTGGTTCCTCTCTAGGTTTCTTCCTAGGTTTTGGCCTTTCTAGGGAGTTTTTCCTAGCCACCGTGCTTCTACACCTGCATTGCTTGCTGTTTGGGGTTTTAGGCTGGGTTTCTGTACAGCACTTTGAGATATCAGCTGATGTACGAAGGGCTATATAAATACATTTGATTTGGATTTGATTTAGTGCTTAATGCCCAGTACATCACCAGGGGCAAGCTTCCTGCCATACAGGACCTCTATACCAGGCGGTGTCAGAGGAAGGCCCTAAAAATTGTCAAAGACTCCAGCCACCCTAGTCATAGACTGTTCTCTCTACTACCCCACGGCAAGCGGCAAGTCTAGATCCAAGCGGCTTCTAAACAGCTTTTACCCCTAAGCCAGAAGACTTCTGAACGTCCAATCAAATGGGTACCCATTATTACATCATTAGTATTTGCATATTAACCATCCCTGTATATAGTGTGGTATTAACTGACCCTGTATATAGTATGGTATTAACTGACCCTGTATATAGTATTAAACTGACCCTGTAAAGTATGGTGTTAACTGACCCTGTATATAGTATGGTATTAACTGACCCTGTATATAGTATTAAACTGACCCTGTATATAGTATGGTATTAACTGACCCTGTATATAGTATGGTATTAACTGACCCTGTATATAGTATTAAACTGACCCTGTATATAGTATGGTATTAACTGACCCTGTATATAGTATGGTATTAACTGACCCTGTATATAGTATTAAACTGACCCTGTATATAGTATGGTGTTAACTGACCCTGTATATAGTATGGTATTAACTGACCCTGTATATAGTATGGTATTAACTGACCCTGTATATAGTATGGTATTAACTGACCCTGTATATAGTATGGTATTAACTGACCCTGTATATAGTATGGTATTAACTGACCCTGTATATAGTATGGTATTAACTGACCCTGTATATAGTATGGTATTAACTGACCCTGTATATAGTATGGTATTAACTGACCCTGTATATAGTATGGTATTAACTGACCCTGTATATAGTATGGTAGTGGTATTAACTGACCCTGTATTAACTGACCCTGTATATAGGTGGTATAACTGACCCTGTATATAGTATGGTATTAACTGACCCTGTATATAGTATGGTATTAACTGACCCTGTATATAGTATGGTACTAACTGACCCTGTATATAGTATGGTATTAACTGACCCTGTATATAGTATGGTACTAACTGACCCTGTATATAGTAGTAATGACCCTGTATATAGTATGGTACTAACTGACCCTGTATATAGTATGGTATTAACTGACCCTGTATATAGTATTATTAACTGACCCTGTATATAGTATGGTATTAACTGACCCTGTATATAGTATGGTATTAACTGACCCTGTATATAGTATGGTATTAACTGACCCTGTATATAGTATGGTATTAACTGACCCTGTATATAGTATGGTATTAACTGACCCTGTATATAGTATGGTATTAACTGACCCTGTATATAGTATGGTATGGTTAACTGACCCTGTATATAGTATGGTAACTGACCCTGTATATAGTATGGTATTAACTGACCCTGTATATAGTATGGTATTAACTGACCCTGTATATAGTATGGTATGACCCTGTATATAGTATTAAACTGACCCTGTATATAGTATGGTGTTAACTGACCCTGTATATAGTATGGTATTAACTGACCCTGTATATAGTATGGTACTAACTGACCCTTTATATAGTATGGTGTTAACTGACCCTGTATATAGTATGGTACTAACTGACCCTGTATATAGTATGGTATTAACTGACCCTGTATATATTAAACTGACCCTGTATATAGTATGGTACTACCACTGACCCTGTATATAGTATTAAACTGACCCTGTATATAGTATGGTATTAACTGACCCTGTATATAGTATTAAACTGACCCTGTATATAGTATGGTACTAACTGACCCTGTATATAGTATGGTACTAACTGACCCTGTATATAGTATTAAACTGACCCTGTATATAGTATGGTATTAACTGACCCTGTATATAGTCTGGTATTAACTGACCCTGTATATAGTATGATATTAACTGACCCTGTATATAGTATGGTATTAACTGACCCTGTATATAGTATGGTATTAACTGACCCTGTATATAGTATGGTATTAACTGACCCTGTATATAGTATGGTATTAACTGACCCTGTATATAGTATGGTATTAACTGACCCTGTATATAGTATGGTATTAACTGACCCTGTATATAGTATGGTATTAACTGACCCTGTATATAGTATGGTATTAACTGACCCTGTATATAGTATGGTATAGTATGGTATTAACTGACCCTGTATATAGTATGGTATAGTATGGTATTAACTGACCCTGTATATAGTATGGTATTAACTGACCCTGTATATAGTATGGTATTAACTGACCCTGTATATAGTATGGTATTAACTGACCCTGTATATAGTATTCTTACTTACTTATTGTGTTCTTCACATTTCTTCTTATTTGTCTTGTTTCTTTTCTTGTAATACATTCTTATTGATTACTGCATTGTTGGGTTTTTGGAAACAAGGCATTTCACTGTACTTGTGCATGTGACATAAAAACTTGAATGATTAGAAGTCACGTTCTGTTGTTGTCTGAAATGTGCTGTTCAAAACAACTTTCACCTTGGAAAAAACGAGCTCCGACTGGGGAAAAATAGGTTTGAGCGGTCATCCTACTGGGTCATCCTACTGGGTCATCCTACTCGGTCATCCTACTGGGTCATCCTACTGGGTCATCCTACTCGGTCATCCTACTCGGTCATCCTACTGGGTCATCCTACTGGGTCATCCTACTCGGTCATCCTACTGGGTCATCCTACTCGGTCATCCTACTCGGTCATCCTACTCGGTCATCCTACTGGGTCATCCTACTGGGTCATCCTATTCGGTCATCCTACTCGGTCATCCAACTCGGTCATCCATCTCGGTCATCCTACTCGGTCATCCTACTGGGTCATCCTACTCGGTCATCCAACTCGGTCATTCTACTGGGTCATCCTACTGGGTCATCCTACTGGGTCATCCAACTCGGTCATCCAACTCGGTCATCCTACTCGGTCATCCAACTCGGTCATCCAACTCGGTCATCCAACTCGGTCATCCTACTGGGTCATCCAACCCGGTCATCCAACCCGGTCATCCAACCCGGTCATCCTACTGGGTCATCCAACTCGGTCATCCAACTCGGTCATCCTACTCGGTCATCCAACTCGGTCATCCAACTCGGTCATCCTACTGGGTCATCCAACCCGGTCATCCAACCCGGTCATCCAACTCGGTCATCCTACTCGGTCATCCAACTCGGAATCTCAGGCTTCTCAGAGCTCTGACTTTCCAACATTTTTAATGTGTAACCTTTATGTAACCTTTATGTAACCTTTATGTAACCTCTATTTAACCTTTATGTGACCTTTATGTGACCTTTATGTAACCTTTATGTAACCTCTATTTAACCTTTATGTAACCTTTATGTAACCTTTATGTAACCTTTTATTTAACCTTTATGTAACCTGTATTATCCTTTATGCAACCTTTATTGAACCTTTATTTAACTAGGCAAGTCAGTTAAGAACAAATTCTTATTTTACAATGACGGCCTACCCCCGGGCCAAAACCGGACAACACTGGGCCAATTGTGCCCCGCCCAATGGGACTCCCAATCCCGGCCGGACGTGACGCAGCCTGGATTTGAACCAGGGACTGCAGTGACGGCTCTAGCACTGAGATGCAGTGCCTTAGAGTTCCCAGTTGTCTTGAGCGCACCAATAGAATTCACAGCTGGCGACACCTCATCGTGATTGGTTATTTCCTCATCGTTTGCAACAATGTCAATGAGCGTCATCATTATCTTTCCTTGGCAGTACCTCAAACTGTCGTGATTACCAGCTGAGATCAACTTTATGAGTTGGTTTTTACTCCTGGCACAGAGTCTGAGTAGTGTCTTATCGTCATCCTAAAACCTAATCTGAGCAGTGTCTTAACATCATCCTACAACCTAATCTGAGCAGTGTCTAACATCATCCTAAAACCTCATCAGAGATGTGTTTTAACATAATCCTAAAACCTAACCTGAGCTGTGTCTAACATCATCCTAAAACCTACTCTGAGCAGTCTAACATCATCCTAAAACCTACTCTGAGCTGTGTCTAACATCATCCTAAAAGCTACTCTGAGCTGTGTCTAACATCATCCTAAAACCTACTCTGAGCTGTGTCTAACATCATCCTACAACCTACTCTGAGCTGTCTAACATCATCCTAAAACCTACTCTGAGCTGTGTCTAACATCATCCTAAAACCTACTCTGAGCAGTCTAACATCATCCTAAACCCTACTCTGAGCTGTGTCTAACATCATCCTAAAACCTACTCTGAGCTGTGTCTAACATCATCCTACAACCTACTCTGAGCTGTGTCTTAACATCATCCTACAACCTACTCTGAGCTGTGTCTAACATCATCCTAAAACCTAATCTGAGCTGTGTCTTAACATCATCCTACAACCTACTCTGAGCTGTCTAACATCATCCTAAAACCTACTCTGAGCTGTGTCTAACATCATCCTAAACCCTACTCTGAGCTGTGTCTAACATCATCCTAAAACCTACTCTGAGCTGTGTCTAACATCATCCTAAAACCTACTCTGAGCTGTGTCTTAACATCATCCTACAACCTACTCTGAGCTGTGTCTAACATCATCCTAAACCCTACTCTGAGCTGTGTCTAACATCATCCTAAAACCTACTCTGAGCTGTGTCTAACATCATCCTAAAACCTACTCTGAGCTGTGTCTAACATCATCCTAAAACCTACTCTGAGCTGTGTCTAACATCATCCTAAAACCTAATCTGAGCTGTGTCTAACATCATCCTAAAACCTAATCTGAGCAGTCTAACATCATCCTAAAACCTACTCTGAGCAGTCTAACATCATCCTAAACCCTACTCTGAGCTGTGTCTAACATCATCCTAAAACCTACTCTGAGCTGTGTCTAACATCATCCTACAACCTACTCTGAGCTGTGTCTTAACATCATCCTACAACCTACTCTGAGCTGTGTCTAACATCATCCTAAAACCTACTCTGAGCTGTGTCTAACATCATCCTAAAACCTACTCTGAGCAGTCTAACATCATCCTAAAACCTACTCTGAGCACTGTCTAACATCATCCTAAACCCTACTCTGAGCTGTGTCTAACATCATCCTAAAACCTACTCTGAGCTGTGTCTAACATCATCCTAAAACCTACTCTGAGCTGTGTCTAACATCATCCTAAACCCTACTCTGAGCTGTGTCTAACATCATCCTAAACCCTACTCTGAGCTGTGTCTAACATCATCCTAAACCCTACTCTGAGCTGTGTCTAACATCATCCTAAAACCTACTCTGAGCTGTGTCTAACATCATCCTACAACCTACTCTGAGCAGTCTAACATCATCCTAAAACCTACTCTGAGCTGTGTCTAACATCATCCTAAAACCTACTCTGAGCAGTCTAACATCATCCTAAAACCTACTCTGAGCAGTCTAACATCATCCTAAACCCTACTCTGAGCTGTGTCTAACATCATCCTAAAACCTACTCTGAGCTGTGTCTAACATCATCCTACAACCTACTCTGAGCTGTGTCTTAACATCATCCTACAACCTACTCTGAGCTGTGTCTAACATCATCCTAAAACCTACTCTGAGCTGTGTCTAACATCATCCTAAAACCTACTCTGAGCAGTCTAACATCATCCTAAACTCTACTCTGAGCTGTGTCTAACATCATCCTAAAACCTACTCTGAGCTGTGTCTAACATCATCCTAAAACCTACTCTGAGCTGTGTCTAACATCATCCTAAACCCTACTCTGAGCTGTGTCTAACATCATCCTAAAACCTAATCTGAGCTGTGTCTAACATCATCCTAAAACCTAATCTGAGCAGTCTAACATCATCCTAAAACCTACTCTGAGCAGTCTAACATCATCCTAAACCCTACTCTGAGCTGTGTCTAACATCATCCTAAAACCTACTCTGAGCTGTGTCTAACATCATCCTACAACCTACTCTGAGCTGTGTCTTAACATCATCCTACAACCTACTCTGAGCTGTGTCTAACATCATCCTAAAACCTACTCTGAGCTGTGTCTAACATCATCCTAAAACCTACTCTGAGCAGTCTAACATCATCCTAAAACCTACTCTGAGCAGTGTCTAACATCATCCTAAACCCTACTCTGAGCTGTGTCTAACATCATCCTAAAACCTACTCTGAGCTGGGTCTAACATCATCCTACAACCTACTCTGAGCTGTGTCTAACATCAAAACCTACTCTGAGCTGTGTCTAACATCATCCTAAAACCTACTCTGAGCTGTGTCTAACATCATCCTAAAACCTACTCTGAGCTGTGTCTAACATCATCCTAAAACCTACTCTGAGCTGTGTCTAACATCATCCTAAAACCTACTCTGAGCTGTGTCTAACATCATCCTAAAACCTACTCTGAGCTGTGTCTAACATCATCCTAAAACCTAATCTGAGCAGTCTAACATCATCCTAAAACCTACTCTGAGCAGTCTAACATCATCCTAAACCCTACTCTGAGCTGTGTCTAACATCATCCTAAAACCTACTCTGAGCTGTGTCTAACATCATCCTACAACCTACTCTGAGCTGTGTCTTAACATCATCCTACAACCTACTCTGAGCTGTGTCTAACATCATCCTAAAACCTACTCTGAGCTGTGTCTAACATCATCCTAAACCCTACTCTGAGCTGTGTCTAACATCATCCTAAACCCTACTCTGAGCTGTGTCTAACATCATCCTAAACCCTACTCTGAGCTGTGTCTAACATCATCCTAAAACCTACTCTGAGCTGTGTCTAACATCATCCTACAACCTACTCTGAGCAGTCTAACATAATCATCCTAAAACCTACTCTGAGCTGTGTCTAACATCATCCTAAAACCTACTCTGAGCAGTCTAACATCATCCTAAAACCTACTCTGAGCAGTCTAACATCATCCTAAAACCTACTCTGAGCAGTCTAACATCATCCTAAACCCTACTCTGAGCTGTGTCTAACATCATCCTAAAACCTACTCTGAGCTGTGTCTAACATCATCCTACAACCTACTCTGAGCTGTGTCTTAACATCATCCTACAACCTACTCTGAGCTGTGTCTAACATCATCCTAAAACCTACTCTGAGCTGTGTCTAACATCATCCTAAAACCTACTCTGAGCAGTCTAACATCATCCTAAACCCTACTCTGAGCTGTGTCTAACATCATCCTAAAACCTACTCTGAGCTGTGTCTAACATCATCCTAAAACCTACTCTGAGCTGTGTCTAACATCATCCTAAAACCTACTCTGAGCTGTGTCTAACATCATCCTAAACCCTACTCTGAGCTGTGTCTAACATCATCCTAAAACCTAATCTGAGCTGTGTCTAACATCATCCTAAAACCTAATCTGAGCAGTCTAACATCATCCTAAAACCTACTCTGAGCAGTCTAACATCATCCTAAAACCTACTCTGAGCAGTCTAACATCATCCTAAACCCTACTCTGAGCTGTGTCTAACATCATCCTAAAACCTACTCTGAGCTGTGTCTAACATCATCCTACAACCTACTCTGAGCTGTGTCTTAACATCATCCTACAACCTACTCTGAGCTGTGTCTAACATCATCCTAAAACCTACTCTGAGCTGTGTCTAACATCATCCTAAAACCTACTCTGAGCAGTCTAACATCATCCTAAAACCTACTCTGAGCACTGTCTAACATCATCCTAAACCCTACTCTGAGCTGTGTCTAACATCATCCTAAACCCTACTCTGAGCTGTGTCTAACATCATCCTAAAACCTACTCTGAGCTGTGTCTAACATCATCCTACAACCTACTCTGAGCAGTCTAACATCATCCTAAAACCTACTCTGAGCTGTGTCTAACATCATCCTAAAACCTACTCTGAGCAGTCTAACATCATCCTAAAACCTACTCTGAGCAGTCTAACATCATCCTAAAACCTACTCTGAGCAGTCTAACATCATCCTAAACCCTACTCTGAGCTGTGTCTAACATCATCCTAAAACCTACTCTGAGCTGTGTCTAACATCATCCTACAACCTACTCTGAGCTGTGTCTTAACATCATCCTACAACCTACTCTGAGCTGTGTCTAACATCATCCTAAAACCTACTCTGAGCTGTGTCTAACATCATCCTAAAACCTACTCTGAGCAGTCTAACATCATCCTAAAACCTACTCTGAGCTGTGTCTAACATCATCCTAAAACCTACTCTGAGCTGTGTCTAACATCATCCTAAACCTACTCTGAGCTGTGTCTAACATCATCCTAAAACCTACTCTGAGCTGTGTCTAACATCATCCTAAAACCTAATCTCCTAAAACCTACTCTGAGCTGTGTCTAACATCATCCTAAAACCTAATCTGAGCAGTCTAACATCATCCTAAAACCTACTCTGAGCAGTCTAACATCATCCTAAACCCTACTCTGAGCTGTGTCTAACATCATCCTAAAACCTACTCTGAGCTGTGTCTAACATCATCCTACAACCTACTCTGAGCTGTGTCTAACATCATCCTAAACCCTACTCTGAGCTGTGTCTAACATCATCCTAAAACCTACTCTGAGCTGTGTCTAACATCATCCTAAAACCTACTCTGAGCAGTCTAACATCATCCTAAAACCTACTCTGAGCAGTGTCTAACATCATCCTAAACCCTACTCTGAGCTGTGTCTAACATCATCCTAAAACCTACTCTGAGCTGGGTCTAACATCATCCTACAACCTACTCTGAGCTGTGTCTAACATCATCCTAAACCCTACTCTGAGCTGTGTCTAACATCATCCTAAAACCTACTCTGAGCTGTGTCTAACATCATCCTAAAACCTACTCTGAGCTGTGTCTAACATCATCCTAAAACTCTGAGCCTCATCCTAAACCCTACTCTGAGCTGTGTCTAACATCATCCTAAAACCTACTCTGAGCTGTGTCTAACATCATCCTAAAACCTACTCTGAGCAGTCTAACATCATCCTAAAACCTACATCATCCTAAAAGCAGTCTAACATCATCCTAAAACCTACTCTGAGCAGTCTAACATCATCCTAAACCCTACTCTGAGCTGTGTCTAACATCATCCTAAAACCTACTCTGAGCTGTGTCTAACATCATCCTACAACCTACTCTGAGCTGTGTCTTAACATCATCCTACAACCTACTCTGAGCTGTGTCTAACATCATCCTAAAACCTACTCTGAGCTGTGTCTAACATCATCCTAAAAACCTACTCTGAGCACTCTGTCTAACATCATCCTAAACCCTACTCTGAGCTGTGTCTAACATCATCCTAAAACCTACTCTGAGCTGTGTCTAACATCATCCTAAAACCTACTCTGAGCTGTGTCTAACATCATCCTACTAAAACCTACTCTGAGCAGTCTAACATCATCCTAAAACCTACTCTGAGCTGTGTCTAACATCATCCTAAAACCTACTCTGAGCAGTCTAACATCATCCTAAAACCTACTCTGAGCAGTCTAACATCATCCTAAACCCTACTCTGAGCTGTGTCTAACATCATCCTAAAACCTACTCTGAGCTGTGTCTAACATCATCCTACAACCTACTCTGAGCTGTGTCTAACATCATCCTAAAACCTACTCTGAGCTGTGTCTAACATCATCCTAAAACCTACTCTGAGCTGTGTCTAACATCATGAGCAGTCTAACATCATCTGTGTCTAAAACCTACTCTGAGCTGTGTCTAACATCATCCTAAAACCTACTCTGAGCTGTGTCTAACATCATCCTAAAACCTACTCTGAGCTGTGTCTAACATCATCCTAAAACCTACTCTGAGCTGTGTCTAACATCATCCTAAAACCTACTCTGAGCTGTGTCTAACATCATCCTAAAACCTACTCTGAGCTGTGTCTAACATCATCCTAAACCCTACTCTGAGCTGTGTCTAACATCATCCTAAAACCTAATCTGAGCTGTGTCTAACATCATCCTAAAACCTAATCTGAGCAGTCTAACATCATCCTAAAACCTACTCTGAGCAGTCTAACATCATCCTAAAACCTACTCTGAGCAGTCTAACATCATCCTAAACCCTACTCTGAGCTGTGTCTAACATCATCCTAAAACCTACTCTGAGCTGTGTCTAACATCATCCTACAACCTACTCTGAGCTGTGTCTAACATCATCCTACAACCTACTCTGAGCTGTGTCTAACATCATCCTAAAACCTACTCTGAGCTGTGTCTAACATCATCCTAAAACCTACTCTGAGCAGTGTCTAACATCATCCTAAACCCTACTCTGAGCTGTGTCTAACATCATCCTAAAACCTACTCTGAGCTGTGTCTAACATCATCCTACAACCTACTCTGAGCTGTGTCTAACATCATCCTAAACCCTACTCTGAGCTGTGTCTAACATCATCCTAAAACCTACTCTGAGCTGTGTCTAACATCATCCTAAAACCTACTCTGAGCTGTGTCTAACATCATCCTAAAACCTACTCTGAGCTGTGTCTAACATCATCCTAAAACCTACTCTGAGCTGTGTCTAACATCATCCTAAAACCTACTCTGAGCTGTGTCTAACATCATCCTAAAACCTACTCTGAGCTGTGTCTAACATCATCCTAAACCCTACTCTGAGCTGTGTCTAACATCATCCTAAAACCTACTCTGAGCTGTGTCTAACATCATCCTACAACCTACTCTGAGCAGTCTAACATAATCATCCTAAAACCTACTCCGAGCTGTGTCTAACATCATCCTAAAACCTACTCTGAGCTGTGTCTAACATCATCCTAAAACCTACTCTGAGCTGTGTCTAACATCATCCTAAAACCTACTCTGAGCTGTGTCTAACATCATCCTAAAACCTACTCTGAGCTGTGTCTAACATCATCCTAAAACCTACTCTGAGCTGTGTCTAACATCATCCTAAAACCTACTCTGAGCTGTGTCTAACATCATCCTAAAACCTACTCTGAGCAGTCTAACATCATCCTAAAACCTACTCTGAGCTGTGTCTAACATCATCCTAAACCCTACTCTGAGCTGTGTCTAACATCATCCTAAAACCTACTCTGAGCTGTGTCTAACATCATCCTAAAACCTACTCTGAGCTGTGTCTAACATCATCCTAAAACCTACTCTGAGCTGTGTCTAACATCATCCTAAACCTACTCTGAGCTGTGTCTAACATCATCCTAAAACCTAATCTGAGCTGTGTCTAACATCATCCTAAAAAACCTATCTCTAAAACCTACTCTGAGCAGTCTAACATCATCCTAAAACCTACTCTGAGCTGTGTCTAACATCATCCTAAACCTACTCTGAGCTGTGTCTAACATCATCCTAAAACCTACTCTGAGCTGTGTCTAACATCATCCTACAACCTACTCTGAGCTGTGTCTAACATCATCCTAAAACCTACTCTGAGCTGTGTCTAACATCATCCTAAAACCTACTCTGAGCTGTGTCTAACATCATCCTAAAACCTACTCTGAGCAGTCTAACATCATCCTAAAACCTACTCTGAGCACTGTCTAACATCATCCTAAACCCTACTCTGAGCTGTGTCTAACATCATCCTAAACCCTACTCTGAGCTGTGTCTAACATCATCCTAAAACCTACTCTGAGCTGTGTCTAACATCATCCTACAACCTACTCTGAGCAGTCTAACATCATCCTAAAACCTACTCTGAGCTGTGTCTAACATCATCATGAGCAGTCTAACATCATCCTAAAACCTACTCTGAGCAGTCTAACATCATCCTAAAACCTACTCTGAGCAGTCTAACATCATCCTAAACCCTACTCTGAGCTGTGTCTAACATCATCCTAAAACCTACTCTGAGCTGTGTCTAACATCATCCTAAACCTACTCTGAGCTGTGTCTAACATCATCCTAAACCTACTCTGAGCTGTGTCTAACATCATCCTAAAACCTACTCTGAGCTGTGTCTAACATCATCCTAAAACCTACTCTGAGCTGTGTCTAACATCATCCTAAACCTACTCTGAGCTGTGTCTAACATCATCCTAAAACCTACTCTGAGCTGTGTCTAACATCATCCTAAAACCTACTCTGAGCTGTGTCTAACATCATCCTAAAACCTACTCTGAGCTGTGTCTAACATCATCCTAAAACCTACTCTGAGCTGTGTCTAACATCATCCTAAAACCTACTCTGAGCTGTGTCTAACATCATCCTAAACCCTACTCTGAGCTGTGTCTAACATCATCCTAAAACCTACTCTGAGCTGTGTCTAACATCATCCTAAAACCTAATCTGAGCAGTCTAACATCATCCTAAAACCTACTCTGAGCAGTCTAACATCATCCTAAAACCTACTCTGAGCAGTCTAACATCATCCTAAACCCTACTCTGAGCTGTGTCTAACATCATCCTAAAACCTACTCTGAGCTGTGTCTAACATCATCCTACAACCTACTCTGAGCTGTGTCTTAACATCATCCTACAACCTACTCTGAGCTGTGTCTAACATCATCCTAAAACCTACTCTGAGCTGTGTCTAACATCATCCTAAAACCTACTCTGAGCAGTGTCTAACATCATCCTAAACCCTACTCTGAGCTGTGTCTAACATCATCCTAAAACCTACTCTGAGCTGTGTCTAACATCATCCTAAACCTACTCTGAGCTGTGTCTAACATCATCCTAAACCCTACTCTGAGCTGTGTCTAACATCATCCTAAAACCTACTCTGAGCTGTGTCTAACATCATCCTAAAACCTACTCTGAGCTGTGTCTAACATCATCCTAAAACCTACTCTGAGCTGTGTCTAACATCATCCTAAAACCTACTCTGAGCTGTGTCTAACATCATCCTAAAACCTACTCTGAGCTGTGTCTAACATCATCCTAAAACCTAATCTGAGCTGTGTCTAACATCATCCTAAAACCTA
The DNA here is from genome assembly GCF_034236695.1 of Oncorhynchus nerka. NCBI lineage: Eukaryota > Metazoa > Chordata > Actinopteri > Salmoniformes > Salmonidae > Oncorhynchus > Oncorhynchus nerka. The sequence continues at coordinate 102,082,954 of NC_088422.1, forward strand.
ATCTGAGCAGTCTAACATCATCCTAAAACCTACTCTGAGCAGTCTAACATCATCCTAAACCCTACTCTGAGCTGTGTCTAACATCATCCTAAAACCTACTCTGAGCTGTGTCTAACATCATCCTACAACCTACTCTGAGCTGTGTCTTAACATCATCCTACAACCTACTCTGAGCTGTGTCTAACATCATCCTAAAACCTACTCTGAGCTGTGTCTAACATCATCCTAAAACCTACTCTGAGCAGTCTAACATCATCCTAAAACCTACTCTGAGCAGTGTCTAACATCATCCTAAACCCTACTCTGAGCTGTGTCTAACATCATCCTAAAACCTACTCTGAGCTGTGTCTAACATCATCCTAAACCCTACTCTGAGCTGTGTCTAACATCATCCTAAACCCTACTCTGAGCTGTGTCTAACATCATCCTAAACCCTACTCTGAGCTGTGTCTAACATCATCCTAAAACCTACTCTGAGCTGTGTCTAACATCATCCTACAACCTACTCTGAGCAGTCTAACATCATCCTAAAACCTACTCTGAGCTGTGTCTAACATCATCCTAAACCCTACTCTGAGCTGTGTCTAACATCATCCTAAACCCTACTCTGAGCTGTGTCTAACATCATCCTAAAACCTACTCTGAGCTGTGTCTAACATCATCCTACAACCTACTCTGAGCAGTCTAACATCATCCTAAAACCTACTCTGAGCTGTGTCTAACATCATCCTAAAACCTACTCTGAGCAGTCTAACATCATCCTAAAACCTACTCTGAGCAGTCTAACATCATCCTAAAACCTACTCTGAGCTGTGTCTAACATCATCCTACAACCTACTCTGAGCTGTGTCTTAACATCATCCTACAACCTACTCTGAGCTGTGTCTAACATCATCCTAAAACCTACTCTGAGCTGTGTCTAACATCATCCTAAAACCTACTCTGAGCAGTCTAACATCATCCTAAAACCTACTCTGAGCAGTGTCTAACATCATCCTAAACCCTACTCTGAGCTGTGTCTAACATCATCCTAAAACCTACTCTGAGCTGTGTCTAACATCATCCTAAACCCTACTCTGAGCTGTGTCTAACATCATCCTAAAACCTACTCTGAGCAGTCTAACATCATCCTAAACCCTACTCTGAGCTGTGTCTAACATCATCCTAAAACCTACTCTGAGCTGTGTCTAACATCATCCTACAACCTACTCTGAGCAGTCTAACATCATCCTAAAACCTACTCTGAGCTGTGTCTAACATCATCCTAAACCCTACTCTGAGCTGTGTCTAACATCATCCTAAACCCTACTCTGAGCTGTGTCTAACATCATCCTAAAACCTACTCTGAGCTGTGTCTAACATCATCCTACAACCTACTCTGAGCAGTCTAACATCATCCTAAAACCTACTCTGAGCTGTGTCTAACATCATCCTAAAACCTACTCTGAGCAGTCTAACATCATCCTAAAACCTACTCTGAGCAGTCTAACATCATCCTAAAACCTACTCTGAGCAGTCTAACATCATCCTAAACCCTACTCTGAGCTGTGTCTAACATCATCCTAAAACCTACTCTGAGCTGTGTCTAACATCATCCTACAACCTACTCTGAGCTGTGTCTTAACATCATCCTACAACCTACTCTGAGCTGTGTCTAACATCATCCTAAAACCTACTCTGAGCTGTGTCTAACATCATCCTAAAACCTACTCTGAGCAGTCTAACATCATCCTAAACCTACTCTGAGCTGTGTCTAACATCATCCTAAAACCTACTCTGAGCTGTGTCTAACATCATCCTAAAACCTACTCTGAGCTGTGTCTAACATCATCCTAAACCCTACTCTGAGCTGTGTCTAACATCATCCTAAAACCTAATCTGAGCTGTGTCTAACATCATCCTAAAACCTAATCTGAGCAGTCTAACATCATCCTAAAACCTACTCTGAGCAGTCTAACATCATCCTAAACCCTACTCTGAGCTGTGTCTAACATCATCCTAAAACCTACTCTGAGCTGTGTCTAACATCATCCTAAACCTACTCTGAGCTGTGTCTTAACATCATCCTAAAACCTACTCTGAGCTGTGTCTAACATCATCCTAAAACCTACTCTGAGCTGTGTCTAACATCATCCTAAAACCTACTCTGAGCAGTCTAACATCATCCTAAAACCTACTCTGAGCAGTGTCTAACATCATCCTAAACCCTACTCTGAGCTGTGTCTAACATCATCCTAAAACCTACTCTGAGCTGTGTCTAACATCATCCTACAACCTACTCTGAGCTGAGCTGAGCTGTGTCTAACATCATCCTAAAACCCTAAAACCTACTCTGAGCTGTGTCTAACATCATCCTAAAACCTACTCTGAGCTGTGTCTAACATCATCCTAAAACCTACTCTGAGCTGTGTCTAACATCATCCTAAAACCTACTCTGAGCTGTGTCTAACATCATCCTAAAACCTAATCTGAGCAGTCTAACATCATCCTAAAACCTACTCTGAGCAGTCTAACATCATCCTAAACCCTACTCTGAGCTGTGTCTAACATCATCCTAAAACCTACTCTGAGCTGTGTCTAACATCATCCTACAACCTACTCTGAGCTGTGTCTTAACATCATCCTACAACCTACTCTGAGCTGTGTCTAACATCATCCTAAAACCTACTCTGAGCTGTGTCTAACATCATCCTAAACCCTACTCTGAGCTGTGTCTAACATCATCCTAAACCCTACTCTGAGCTGTGTCTAACATCATCCTAAACCCTACTCTGAGCTGTGTCTAACATCATCCTAAAACCTACTCTGAGCTGTGTCTAACATCATCCTACAACCTACTCTGAGCAGTCTAACATAATCATCCTAAAACCTACTCTGAGCTGTGTCTAACATCATCCTAAAACCTACTCTGAGCAGTCTAACATCATCCTAAAACCTACTCTGAGCAGTCTAACATCATCCTAAAACCTACTCTGAGCAGTCTAACATCATCCTAAACCCTACTCTGAGCTGTGTCTAACATCATCCTAAAACCTACTCTGAGCTGTGTCTAACATCATCCTACAACCTACTCTGAGCTGTGTCTTAACATCATCCTACAACCTACTCTGAGCTGTGTCTAACATCATCCTAAAACCTACTCTGAGCTGTGTCTAACATCATCCTAAAACCTACTCTGAGCAGTCTAACATCATCCTAAACCCTACTCTGAGCTGTGTCTAACATCATCCTAAAACCTACTCTGAGCTGTGTCTAACATCATCCTAAAACCTACTCTGAGCTGTGTCTAACATCATCCTAAAACCTACTCTGAGCTGTGTCTAACATCATCCTAAAACCTACTCTGAGCTGTGTCTAACATCATCCTAAAACCTAATCTGAGCAGTCTAACATCATCCTAAAACCTACTCTGAGCAGTCTAACATCATCCTAAACCCTACTCTGAGCTGTGTCTAACATCATCCTAAAACCTACTCTGAGCTGTGTCTAACATCATCCTACAACCTACTCTGAGCTGTGTCTTAACATCATCCTACAACCTACTCTGAGCTGTGTCTAACATCATCCTAAAACCTACTCTGAGCTGTGTCTAACATCATCCTAAACCCTACTCTGAGCTGTGTCTAACATCATCCTAAACCCTACTCTGAGCTGTGTCTAACATCATCCTAAACCCTACTCTGAGCTGTGTCTAACATCATCCTAAAACCTACTCTGAGCTGTGTCTAACATCATCCTACAACCTACTCTGAGCAGTCTAACATAATCATCCTAAAACCTACTCTGAGCTGTGTCTAACATCATCCTAAAACCTACTCTGAGCAGTCTAACATCATCCTAAAACCTACTCTGAGCAGTCTAACATCATCCTAAAACCTACTCTGAGCAGTCTAACATCATCCTAAACCCTACTCTGAGCTGTGTCTAACATCATCCTAAAACCTACTCTGAGCTGTGTCTAACATCATCCTACAACCTACTCTGAGCTGTGTCTTAACATCATCCTACAACCTACTCTGAGCTGTGTCTAACATCATCCTAAAACCTACTCTGAGCTGTGTCTAACATCATCCTAAAACCTACTCTGAGCAGTCTAACATCATCCTAAACCCTACTCTGAGCTGTGTCTAACATCATCCTAAAACCTACTCTGAGCTGTGTCTAACATCATCCTAAAACCTACTCTGAGCTGTGTCTAACATCATCCTAAAACCTACTCTGAGCTGTGTCTAACATCATCCTAAACCTACTCTGAGCTGTGTCTAACATCATCCTAAAACCTAATCTGAGCTGTGTCTAACATCATCCTAAAACCTAATCTGAGCAGTCTAACATCATCCTAAAACCTACTCTGAGCAGTCTAACATCATCCTAAAACCTACTCTGAGTCATCATCTAACATCATGTCTAAATCATCCTAAAACCTACTGAGCTGTGTCTAACATCATCCTAAAACCTACTCTGAGCTGTGTCTAACATCATCCTAAAACCTACTCTGAGCAGTCTAACATCATCCTAAAACCTACTCTGAGCACTGTCTAACATCATCCTAAACCCTACTCTGAGCTGTGTCTAACATCATCCTAAACCCTACTCTGAGCTGTGTCTAACATCATCCTAAAACCTACTCTGAGCTGTGTCTAACATCATCCTACAACCTACTCTGAGCAGTCTAACATCATCCTAAAACCTACTCTGAGCTGTGTCTAACATCATCCTAAAACCTACTCTGAGCAGTCTAACATCATCCTAAAACCTACTCTGAGCAGTCTAACATCATCCTAAAACCTACTCTGAGCAGTCTAACATCATCCTAAACCCTACTCTGAGCTGTGTCTAACATCATCCTAAAACCTACTCTGAGCTGTGTCTAACATCATCCTACAACCTACTCTGAGCTGTGTCTTAACATCATCCTACAACCTACTCTGAGCTGTGTCTAACATCATCCTAAAACCTACTCTGAGCTGTGTCTAACATCATCCTAAAACCTACTCTGAGCAGTCTAACATCATCCTAAACTCTACTCTGAGCTGTGTCTAACATCATCCTAAAACCTACTCTGAGCTGTGTCTAACATCATCCTAAAACCTACTCTGAGCTGTGTCTAACATCATCCTAAAACCTACTCTGAGCTGTGTCTAACATCATCCTAAAACCTACTCTGAGCTGTGTCTAACATCATCCTAAAACCTACTCTGAGCTGTGTCTAACATCATCCTAAACCCTACTCTGAGCTGTGTCTAACATCATCCTAAAACCTAATCTGAGCTGTGTCTAACATCATCCTAAAACCTAATCTGAGCAGTCTAACATCATCCTAAAACCTACTCTGAGCAGTCTAACATCATCCTAAAACCTACTCTGAGCAGTCTAACATCATCCTAAACCCTACTCTGAGCTGTGTCTAACATCATCCTAAAACCTACTCTGAGCTGTGTCTAACATCATCCTACAACCTACTCTGAGCTGTGTCTTAACATCATCCTACAACCTACTCTGAGCTGTGTCTAACATCATCCTAAAACCTACTCTGAGCTGTGTCTAACATCATCCTAAAACCTACTCTGAGCAGTGTCTAACATCATCCTAAACCCTACTCTGAGCTGTGTCTAACATCATCCTAAAACCTACTCTGAGCTGTGTCTAACATCATCCTACAACCTACTCTGAGCTGTGTCTAACATCATCCTAAACCCTACTCTGAGCTGTGTCTAACATCATCCTAAAACCTACTCTGAGCTGTGTCTAACATCATCCTAAAACCTACTCTGAGCTGTGTCTAACATCATCCTAAAACCTACTCTGAGCTGTGTCTAACATCATCCTAAAACCTACTCTGAGCTGTGTCTAACATCATCCTAAAACCTACTCTGAGCTGTGTCTAACATCATCCTAAAACCTAATCTGAGCTGTGTCTAACATCATCCTAAAACCTAATCTGAGCAGTCTAACATCATCCTAAAACCTACTCTGAGCAGTCTAACATCATCCTAAACCCTACTCTGAGCTGTGTCTAACATCATCCTAAAACCTACTCTGAGCTGTGTCTAACATCATCCTACAACCTACTCTGAGCTGTGTCTTAACATCATCCTACAACCTACTCTGAGCTGTGTCTAACATCATCCTAAAACCTACTCTGAGCTGTGTCTAACATCATCCTAAAACCTACTCTGAGCAGTCTAACATCATCCTAAAACCTACTCTGAGCAGTGTCTAACATCATCCTAAACCCTACTCTGAGCTGTGTCTAACATCATCCTAAAACCTACTCTGAGCTGTGTCTAACATCATCCTAAACCCTACTCTGAGCTGTGTCTAACATCATCCTAAACCCTACTCTGAGCTGTCTAACATCATCCTAAACCCTACTCTGAGCTGTGTCTAACATCATCCTAAAACCTACTCTGAGCTGTGTCTAACATCATCCTACAACCTACTCTGAGCAGTCTAACATCATCCTAAAACCTACTCTGAGCTGTGTCTAACATCATCCTAAAACCTACTCTGAGCAGTCTAACATCATCCTAAAACCTACTCTGAGCAGTCTAACATCATCCTAAAACCTACTCTGAGCAGTCTAACATCATCCTAAACCCTACTCTGAGCTGTGTCTAACATCATCCTAAAACCTACTCTGAGCTGTGTCTAACATCATCCTACAACCTACTCTGAGCTGTGTCTTAACATCATCCTACAACCTACTCTGAGCTGTGTCTAACATCATCCTAAAACCTACTCTGAGCTGTGTCTAACATCATCCTAAAACCTACTCTGAGCAGTCTAACATCATCCTAAACCCTACTCTGAGCTGTGTCTAACATCATCCTAAAACCTACTCTGAGCTGTGTCTAACATCATCCTAAAACCTACTCTGAGCTGTGTCTAACATCATCCTAAAACCTACTCTGAGCTGTGTCTAACATCATCCTAAAACCTACGCTGAGCTGTGTCTAACATCATCCTAAACCCTACTCTGAGCAGTCTAACATCATCCTAAACCCTACTCTGAGCTGTGTCTAACATCATCCTAAAACCTACTCTGAGCTGTGTCTAACATCATCCTAAAACCTACTCTGAGCTGTGTCTAACATCATCCTAAAACCTACTCTGAGCTGTGTCTAACATCATCCTAAAACCTACTCTGAGCTGTGTCTAACATCATCCTAAACCCTACTCTGAGCTGTGTCTAACATCATCCTAAAACCTAATCTGAGCTGTGTCTAACATCATCCTAAAACCTAATCTGAGCAGTCTAACATCATCCTAAAACCTACTCTGAGCAGTCTAACATCATCCTAAACCCTACTCTGAGCTGTGTCTAACATCATCCTAAAACCTACTCTGAGCTGTGTCTAACATCATCCTAAAACCTACTCTGAGCAGTCTAACATCATCCTAAACCCTACTCTGAGCTGTGTCTAACATCATCCTAAAACCTACTCTGAGCTGTGTCTAACATCATCCTAAAACCTACTCTGAGCTGTGTCTAACATCATCCTAAAACCTACTCTGAGCAGTCTAACATCATCCTAAAACCTACTCTGAGCTGGGAGTTTGTTGTTGTTGTTGTTGTTGTCTTCAACTTTGGCTGTTGTTCCCCGTCTCAGACTGTGTTCCCCGTCTGTTGTTCCCCGTCTCAGACTGTGTTCCGTCTGTTGTTCCCCGTCTCAGACTGTGTTCCCCGTCTGTTGTTCCCCGTCTCAGACTGTGTTCCCCGTCTGTTGTTCCCCGTCTCAGACTGTGTTCCCCGTCTGTTGTTCCCCGTCTCAGACTGTGTTCCCCGTCTGCTGTTCCCCGTCTGCTGTTCCCCGTCTGCTGAAACCCGTCTGCTGTTCCCAGTCTGCTGTTCCCCGTCTGTTGTTCCCCGTCTGTTGTTCCCAGTCTGTTGTTCCCCGTCCGTTGTTCCCCGTCCGCTGTTCCCAGTCCGCTGTTCCCAGTCTGCTGTTCCCCGTCTGTTGTTCCCCGTCTGTTGTTCCCAGTCTGTTGTTCCCCGTCTGCTGTTCCCCGTCTGTTGTTCCCCGTCTGTTGTTCCCAGTCTGTTGTTCCCCGTCCGTTGTTCCCCGTCTGCTGTTCCCAGTCTGTTGTTCCCCGTCCGTTGTTCCCCGTCCGCTGTTCCCAGTCTGTTTTTCCCAGTCTGTTGTTCCCCGTCTGCTGTTCCCCGTCTGTTGTTCCCAGTCTGTTGTTCCCCGTCTGTTGTTCCCCGTCTGTTGTTCCCCGTCTGTTGTTCCCAGTCTGTTGTTCCCAGTCTGTTGTTCCCCGTCTGTTGTTCCCAGTCTGTTGTTCCCCGTCTGTTGTTCCCAGTCTGTTGTTCCCAGTCTGTTGTTCCCCATCTGTTGTTCCCCGTCTGTTGTTCCCCGTCTGTTGTTCCCCGTCTGTTGTTCCCCGTCTGTTGTTCCCCGTCTGTTGTTCCCCGTCTCAGACTTTGTCTGTTGTTCCCCGTCTCAGACTTTGTCTGTTGTTCCCCGTCTCAGACTTTGGCTGTTGTTCCCCGTCTGTTGTTCCCCGTCTCAGACTGTTCCCCGTCTCAGACTTTGGCTGTTGTTCCCCGTCTCAGACTTTGGCTGTTGTTCCCCGTCTCAGACTGTTCCCCGTCTCAGACTTTGTCTGTTGTTCCCCGTCTCAGACTTTGTCTGTCGTTCCCCGTCTCAGACTTTGTCTGTCGTTCCCCGTCTCAGACTTTGGCTGTCGTTCCCCGTCTCAGACTTTGTCTGTTGTTCCCCGTCTCAGACTGTGTCTGTTGTTCCCCGTCTCAGACTGTTCCCCGTCTCAGACTTTGTCTGTCGTTCCCCGTCTCAGACTTTGGCTGTTGTTCCCCGTCTCAGACTTTGGCTGTTGTTCCCCGTCTCAGACTTTGGCTGTCGTTCCCCGTCTCAGACTTTGTCTGTTGTTCCCCGTCTCAGACTTTGTCTGTTGTTCCCCGTCTCAGACTTTGTCTGTTGTTCCCCGTCTCAGACTTTGTCTGTTGTTCCCCGTCTCAGACTGTCCCCCGTCTCAGACTTTGTCTGTTGTTCCCCGTCTCAGACTGTTCCCCGTCTCAGACTTTGTCTGTTGTTCCCCGTCTCAGACTTTGTCTGTCGTTCCCCGTCTCAGACTTTGTCTGTTGTTCCCCGTCTCAGACTTTGTCTGTCGTTCCCCGTCTCAGACTTTGTCTGTTGTTCCCCGTCTCAGACTTTGTCTGTTGTTCCCCGTCTCAGACTGTTCCCTGTCTCAGACTTTGTCTGTTGTTCCCCGTCTCAGACTTTGGCTGTTGTTCCCCGTCTCAGACTTTGTCTGTTGTTCCCCGTCTCAGACTGTTCCCTGTCTCAGACTTTGTCTGTTGTTCCCCGTCTCAGACTTTGTCTGTTGTTCCCCGTCTCAGACTTTGGCTGTTGTTCCCCATCTGTTGTTCCCCGTCTCAGACTTTGTCTGTTGTTCCCCGTCCGTTGTTCCCCGTCTGTTGTTCCCAGTCTGTTGTTCCCCGTCTGTTGTTCCCCGTCTCAGACTTTGTCTGTCGTTCCCCGTCTCAGACTTTGGCTGTTGTTCCCCGTCTCAGACTGTTCCCCGTCTCAGACTTTGTCTGTTGTTCCCCGTCTCAGACTTTGGCTGTCGTTCCCCGTCTGTTGTTCCCAGTCTCAGACTGTTCCCCGTCTCAGACTTTGGCTGTTGTTCCCCGTCTCAGACTTTGGCTGTTGTTCCCCGTCTCAGACTTTGTCTGTTGTTCCCCGTCTCAGACTTTGTCTGTTGTTCCCCGTCTCAGACTGTTCCCCGTCTCAGACTTTGTCTGTTGTTCCCCGTCTCAGACTTTGTCTGTCGTTCCCCGTCTCAGACTTTGTCTGTCGTTCCCCGTCTCAGACTTTGGCTGTCGTTCCCCGTCTCAGACTTTGTCTGTTGTTCCCCGTCTCAGACTGTGTCTGTTGTTCCCCGTCTCAGACTGTTCCCCGTCTCAGACTTTGTCTGTCGTTCCCCGTCTCAGACTTTGGCTGTTGTTCCCCGTCTCAGACTGTTCCCCGTCTCAGACTTTGTCTGTTGTTCCCCGTCTCAGACTTTGGCTGTCGTTCCCCGTCTCAGACTTTGTCTGTTGTTCCCAGTCTCAGACTTTGTCTGTTGTTCCCCGTCTCAGACTTTGTCTGTTGTTCCCCGTCTCAGACTTTGTCTGTTGTTCCCCGTCTCAGACTGTTCCCCGTCTCAGACTTTGTCTGTTGTTCCCCGTCTCAGACTGTTCCCCGTCTCAGACTTTGTCTGTTGTTCCCCGTCTCAGACTTTGTCTGTCGTTCCCCGTCTCAGACTTTGTCTGTTGTTCCCCGTCTCAGACTTTGTCTGTCGTTCCCCGTCTCAGACTTTGTCTGTTGTTCCCCGTCTCAGACTTTGTCTGTTGTTCCCCGTCTCAGACTGTTCCCTGTCTCAGACTTTGTCTGTTGTTCCCCGTCTCAGACTTTGGCTGTTGTTCCCCGTCTCAGACTTTGTCTGTTGTTCCCCGTCTCAGACTGTTCCCTGTCTCAGACTTTGTCTGTTGTTCCCCGTCTCAGACTTTGTCTGTTGTTCCCCGTCTCAGACTTTGTCTGTCGTTCCCCGTCTCAGACTTTGGCTGTTGTTCCCCATCTGTTGTTCCCCGTCTCAGACTTTGTCTGTTGTTCCCCGTCCGTTGTTCCCCGTCTGTTGTTCCCAGTCTGTTGTTCCCCGTCTGTTGTTCCCCGTCTCAGACTTTGTCTGTCGTTCCCCGTCTCAGACTTTGGCTGTTGTTCCCAGTCTCAGACTTTGTCTGTCGTTCCCCATCTGTTGTTCCCCGTCTGTTGTTCCCCGTCTCAGACTTTGTCTGTTGTTCCCCGTCTGTTGTTCCCCTGTCTGTTGTTCCCCGTCTGTTGTTCCCCGTCTCAGACTTTGGCTGTTGTTCCCCGTCTCAGACTTTGGCTGTTGTTCCCCGTCTCAGACTTTGGCTGTTGTTCCCCGTCTCAGACTGTTCCCCGTCTCAGACTGTTCCCCGTCTCAGACTGTTCCCCGTCTCAGACTGTTCCCCGTCTCAGACTGTTCCCCGTCTCAGACTTTGGCTGTTGTTCCCCGTCTCAGAAAGCTGCTGACACATAGTAGATATTACAACACCTGGATAGGGGAACGCGACCCATGATTAGTTGATTCTTAGAGTCAGGTTTACCAGCTTGGACTGGGCCAAAAGTGTATTATAAATCAGGCCCAGAGGACCGGAGCTGCCCATTCCTGCTGTATGTTCTTCCCATGTGGATTGTTGATGTAATTAAGTTCCTTTGTTTTCCTCAGCTGAGCTCTAGAGGGCGCTGTTACAACATTGTAAATCAAAGATAGACCGACATGCTGATACTCAACACAAGTATAATTCAAATAATTACATTTTTTAATTTTAGAATTCAAAGTTATTCAATCTGTGTTCCAGAGGTCGTTATAATTGTCCCATTTTTAAGGATCAAAGAAATGTTTGGAAAAACTATGTCTTGTCTCTTGCCTTGTTTGTGTCATGATTTCCATGTTTAGATGAATACAAATATCCCTTATCTTTATAAGACGGCTGTCTGTGTCTGTTATTTACCTGATTAATCAACATGAAATACATTTAATACAATAAACATTTAAAAACAAAATAAACATTTAACAACAACTCAATAATCACCGCACTTTCGCCATTCGCTCGCTCAAAGCTGTCCCCATCGACTGGTATGATTTGGGAAAAAGAAAGATATGCAACGTTCCTGAGTCTCAGACAGTAGTTCAGCGCTGCTCTACCACACACCATTGGCTAGTTTATTCCATTCCACAGTGAGTCATGCCAGTCAGACATCATCAGAAGTCATTCACAGGTGTTCTGTCTTTGAGGCTTGTTGTCTTTCTGTCAGTCTCTATCTCTGTCTCCCCAGTCCTTCCTAACATAGCTGCTAGGTCTTTAATACTGTATGTCAGTCTCTACCTCTGTCTCTACCTCTGTCTCCCCAGTCCCTCCTAACATAGCTGTTAGTTCTTAAATACTGTATGTCAGTCTCTACCTCTGTCTTTGTCTCCCCAGTCCCTCCTAACATAGCTGTTTGGTCTTAAATACTGTATGTCAGTCTCTATCTCTGTCTCTGTCTCCCCAGTCCCTCCTAACATAGCTGTTTGGTCTTAAATACTGTATGTCAGTCTCTATCTCTGTCTCTGTCTCCCCAGTCCCCCCTAACACAGCTGTTAGGTCTTTAATACTGTCCGTCAGTCTCTATCTCTGTCTCTACCTCTGTCTCTGTCTCCCCAGTCCCTCCTAACACAGCTGTTATGTCTTTAATACTGTCTGTCAGTCTCTATCTCTGTCTCTACCTCTGTCTCTGTCTCCCCAGTCCCTCCTAACACAGCTGTTGGGTCTTTAATACTGTCTGTCAGTCTCTATCTCTGTCTCTACCTCTGTCTCTGTCTCCCCAGTCCCTCCTAACACAGCTGCTAGGTCTTTAATACCTTCTGTCAGTCTCTACCTCTGTCTCTGTCTCCCCAGTCCCTACTAACATAGCTGTTAGGTCTTTAATACTGTCTGTCAGTCTCTACCTCTGTCTCTGTCTCCTCAGTCCCTCCTAACATAGCTGTTAGGTCTTTAATACTGTCTGTCTGTCTCTACCTCTGTCTCTGTCTCGCCAGTCCTTCCTAACATAGCTGTTAGGTCTTTAATACTGTCTGTCAGTCTCTACCTCTGTCTCTGTCTCCTCAGTCCCTCCTAACATAGCTGTTAGGTCTTTAACCCTGTCTGTCAGTCTCTACCTCTGTCTCTACCTCTGTCTCTGTCTCCCCAGTCCCAACTAACATAGCTGTTAGGTCTTTAATACTGTCTGTCAGTCTCTATCTCTGTCTCTACCTCTGTCTCTGTCTCCCCAGTCCCTACTAACATAGCTGTTAGGTCTTTAATACTGTCTGTCAGTCTCTATCTCTGTCTCCCCAGTCCCTCCTAACACAGCTGTTAGGTCTTTAATACTGTCTGTCAGTCTCTACCTCTGTCTCTGTCTCCCCAGTCCCTACTAAAATAGCTGTTAGGTCTTTAATACTGTCTGTCAGTCTCTACCTCTGTCTCTGTCTCCCCAGTCCCTCCTAACACAGCTGCTAGGTCTTTAATACTGTCTGTCAGTCTCTACCTCTGTCTCTGTCTCGCCAGTCCTTCCTAACATAGCTGTTAGGTCTTTAATACTGTCTGTCAGTCTCTACCTCTGTCTCTGTCTCCTCAGTCCCTCCTAACATAGCTGTTAGGTCTTTAACCCTGTCTGTCAGTCTCTATCTCTGTCTCTACCTCTGTCTCTGTCTCCCCAGTCCCAACTAACATAGCTGTTAGGTCTTTAATAATGTCTGTCAGTCTCTACCTCTGTCTCCCCAGTCCCTCCTAACATAGCTGGTAGGTCTTTAATACTGTCTGTCAGTCTCTATCTCTGTCTCACCAGTCCCAACTAACATAGCTGTTAGGGTCTTTAACACTACTGTCTATAAGTCTCTACCTCTGTCTCCCCAGTCCCTACTAACATAGCTGTTAGGTCTTTAACACGGTCTGTCAGTCTCTACCTCTGTCTCTGTCTCCCCAGTCCCTACTAGCATAGCTGTTAGGTCTTTAATACTGTCTGTCAGTCTCTACCTCTGTCTCCTCAGTCCCTCCTAACATAGCTGTTAGGTCTTTAATACTGTCTGTCAGTCTCTACCTCTGTCTCTGTCTCCCCAGTCCCTCCTAACATAGCTGTTAGGTCTTTAATACTGTCTGTCGGTCTCTACCTCTGTCTCTGTCTCCCCAGTCCCTCCTAACATAGCTGTTAGGTCTTTAATACTGTCTATCAGTCTCTACTTCTGTCTCTGTCTCCCCAGTCCCTCCTAAAAGAGCTGTTAGGTATTTAATACTGTCTGTCAGTCTCTACTTCTGTCTCTGTCTCCCCAGTCCCTCCTAACAGAGCTGTTAGGTATTTAATACTGTCTGTCAGTCTCTATCTCTGTCTCTGTCTCCCCAGTCCCTCCTAACATAGCTGATATGTGTTTTACACTACTGTCTGTCAGTCTTTACCTCTGTCTCTACCTCTGTCTCTGTCTCCCCAGTCCCTCCTAACATAGCTGTTAGGTCTTTAATATTGTCTGTCTGTCAGTCTCTACCTCTGGCTCTGTCTCCCCAGTCCCTCCTAACATAGCTGTTAGGTGTTTTACACTACTGTCTGTCAGTCTTTACCTCTGTCTCTACCTCTGTCTCTGTCTCCTCAGTCCCTCCTAACATAGCTGTTAGGTCTTTAATACGGTCTGTCGGTCTCTATCTCTGTCTCCCCAGTCCCTCCTAACATAGCTGTTAGGTCTTTAATACTGTCTGTCAGTCTCTACCTCTGTCTCTGTCTCCCCAGTCCCTCCTAACATAGCTGTTAGGTCTTTAATACGGTCTGTCGGTCTCTACCTCTGTCTCTGTCTCCCCAGTCCCTCCTAACACAGCTGTTAGGTCTTTAATACTGTCTGTCAGTCTCTATCTCTGTCTCTGTCTCCCCAGTCCCTCCTAACATAGCTGTTAGGTCTTTAATACTGTCTGTCAGTCTCTACCTCTGTCTCTGTCTCCCCAGTCCCTCCTAACATAGCTGTTAGGTCTTTAATACTGTCTGTCGGTCTCTTCCTCTGTCTCTGTCTGTCTCCCCAGTCCCTCCTAACATAGCTGTTAGGTCTTTAATACTGTCTGTCAGTCTCTACTTCTGTCTCTGTCTCCCCAGTCCCTCCTAACAGAGCTGTTAGGTATTTAATACTGTCTGTCAGTCTCTATCTCTGTCTCTGTCTCCCCAGTCCCTCCTAACATAGCTGTTAGGTCTTTAATACTGTCTGTCGGTCTCTTCCTCTGTCTCTGTCTGTCTCCCCAGTCCCTCCTAACATAGCTGTTAGGTCTTTAATACTGTCTGTCAGTCTCTACTTCTGTCTCTGTCTCCCCAGTCCCTCCTAACAGAGCTGTTAGGTATTTAATACTGTCTGTCAGTCTCTATCTCTGTCTCTGTCTCCCCAGTCCCTACTAACATAGCTGTTAGATCTTAAATACTGTCTGTCAGTCTCTACCTCTGTCTCCCCAGTCCCTACTAACATAGCTGTTAGGTCTTTAATACTGTCTGTCAGTCTCTGTCTCTGTCTCCCCAATCCCTCCTAACATAGCGGTTAGGTCTTTAATACTGTCTGTCAGTCTCTACCTCTGTCTCTGTCTCCCCAGTCCCTCCTAACATAGCTGTTAGGTCTTTAATACTGTCTATCAGTCTCTACTTCTGTCTCTGTCTCCCCAGTCCCTCCTAACATAGCTGGTAGGTCTTTAATACTGTCTGTCAGTCTCTACCTCTGTCTCCCCAGTACTTCCTAACATAGCTGTTGGGTCTTTAATACTGTCTGCCAGTCTCTACCTCTGTCTCCCAAGTCCTTCCTAACATAGCTGTTGGGTCTTTAATACTGTATGTCAGTCTCTACCTCTGTCTCTGTCTCCCCAGTCCCTCCTAACATAGCTGTTAGGTCATTAATACTGTCTGTCAGTCTCTACCTCTGTCTCTACCTCTGTATCTGTCTCCCCAGTCCCTCCTAACATAGCTGTTAGGTCATTAATACTGTCTGTCCGTCTCTATGTCTGTCTCTACCTCTGTCTCTGTCTCCCCAGTCCCTCCTAACATAGCTGTTAGGTCATTAATACTGTCTGTCAGTCTCTATCTCTGTCTCTACCTCTGTCTCTGTCTCTGTCTCCGCAGTCCCTCCTAACATAGCTGTTAGGTCTTTAATACTGTCTGTCAGTCTCTACCTCTGTCTCTGTCTCCGCAGTCCCTCCTAACATAGCTGTTAGGTCTTTAATACTGTCTGTCAGTCTCTACCTCTGTCTCTGTCTCCCCAGTCCCTCCTAACATAGCTGTTAGGTCATTAATACTGTCTGTCAGTCTCTACCTCTGTCTCTACCTCTGTATCTGTCTCCCCAGTCCCTCCTAACATAGCTGTTAGGTCATTAATACTGTCTGTCCGTCTCTATGTCTGTCTCTACCTCTGTCTCTGTCTCCCCAGTCCCTCCTAACATAGCTGTTAGGTCATTAATACTGTCTGCCAGTCTGTCTCTGTCTCCCCAGTCCCTCCTAACATAGCTGTTAGGTCATTAATACTGTCTGTCAGTCTCTACCTCTGTCTCTGTCTCCCCAGTCCCTACTAACATAGCTGTTAGGTCTTTAATACTGTCTGTCAGTCTCTACCTCTGTCTCCCCAGTCCCTACTAACATAGCTGTTAGGTCTTTAATACTGTCTGTCAGTCTCTACCTCTGTCTCTGTCTCCCCAGTCCCTCCTAACAAGGCTGTTAGGCCTTTAATACTGTCTGTCAGTCTCTACCTCTGTCTCCCCAGTCCCTACTAACATAGCTGTTAGGTCTTTAATACTGCCTGTCAGTCTCTACCTCTGTCTCTGTCTCCCCAGTCCCTACTAACATAGCTGTTAGGTCTTTTACACTACTGTCTGACTTGGTTCTCTGTGCCCAGTCCCCTCTGGCCTTCACTTTTCTGGGGTTGGTGTTCAGGCTCTTAGACCTCAGTGATGGATACATCCTGTCCTCTGCCACAAGCAGAAGGCCTCCACCAGTATCTTTAGCCTCCGCTTCCTGCTTCTCCTCACCTCCATCTTGGTTGCTCTCTGGCTGGCTCTTCCCTGGCTCCTGTGGTTCACCGTCTGTCTCTTTGGCCTCTGCCTCGTCCTTTGTATCTGTGGTGGTGGGGACTAGCTTCTCCATGGAGACTTTGGGCATGTGGCCGAACGAGCAGGGGTGGACTTTGTACTCGAAGCGCGCTGCCCAGTGACCCATGGTCGGAGATCTGGAGGTAACCGTTTCCTGTTCCCCTGTGAGGGGGTTGTTGACGTCTGTGGCCCAAGTAGCCCCCTCATCTCCCCCATCCGCTGGGTTGTACACCATAGTGCTCCTGGATCTGGGCCTGGAGGTGAGACAGTCACTGTGGGTCTCTGGTGACTGGTACTGCAGGGACCTGACCCTCTCCAGAGGGTATGAGATGGCTGCTTCTAGCTTGATCTTCTCCGTGGTCACGCCTGCCTTCTCCAGGGCCGCGTCCATCGAGGCTGCAGGGCTGCAGGGCGGTGGAGAAGGCTCTGTAGGAACCTCAGGCCTCTGGGTTGGGGTTTCCTTCACTCCTTCGCAGACAGAGACACTGGAGCTGGAATGATTCCTCTCTCTGGGGCCCACCACGTCTAACGTGGCTCCGTACTCCTTCACAGAGGCCGTGATGCTGGTCGTGGTTTCTCTCATACTCCGTTTCCTCTCAACCACCTTCCTCTGGCTCCCCTTCCTCTCAGGGCTCCTGATGTCCCCAGTCTCAGAGCGGGTGTCATCTCCCATCTCCAGGTGGTACCGGTACAGACTGTAGCCGTCAGAGCTGATGGACAGACAGACACACAGACAGATCAGTAAATATCATCCTTAATAAACACTAGACTACTGTACTGATCATCAGTAAACATCATCCTCTCATCATCCTTATTAAACACTAGACTACTGTACTGATCATCAGTAAACATCATCCTTATTAAACACTAGACTACTGTACTGATCATCAGTAAACATCATCCTCTCATCATCCTTATTAAACACTAGACTGCTGTACTGATCATCAGTAAACATCATCCTTAATAAACACTAGACTACTGTACTGATAATCAGTAAACATCATCCTTATTAAACACTAGACTACTGTACTGATAATCAGTAAACATCATCCTTATTAAACACTAGACTACTGTACTGATAATCATCCTTATTAAACACTAGACTACTGTACTGATCATCAGTAAACATCATCCTCTCATCATCCTTATTAAACACTAGACTACTGTACTGATAATCAGTAAACATCATCCTCTCATCATCCTTAATAAACACTAGACTACTGTACTGATAATCAGTAAACATCATCCTTATTAAACACCAGACTGCTGTACTGATAATCAGTAAACATCATCCTCTCATCATCCTTAATAAACACTAGACTGCTGTACTGATCATCAGTAAACATCATCCTTAATAAACACTAGACTACTGTACTGATAATCAGTAAACATCATCCTCTCATCATCCTTATTAAACACTAGACTACTGTACTGATCATCAGTAAACATCATCCTTATTAAACACTAGACTGCTGTACTGATCATCAGTAAACATCATCCTTATTAAACAGTAGACTACTGTACTGATAATCATCCTTATTAAACACTAGACTACTGTACTGATAAGCATCCATTCAGTCTTAAACACTAGACTACTGTACTGTACATGACAGAGCAGACCATTCAGTCTTAAACACTAGACTACTGTCCTGTACATGACAGAGCAGACCATTCAGTCTTAAACACTAGACTACTGTCCTGTACATGACAGAGCAGACCATTCCGTCTTAAACACTAGACTACTGTCCTGTACATGACAGAGCAGACCATTCCGTCTTAAACACTAGACTACTGTCCTGTACATGACAGAGCAGACCATTCAGTCTTAAACACTAGACTACTGTACATGACAGAGCAGACCATTCCGTCTTAAACACTAGACTACTGTACATGACAGAGCAGACCATTCAGTCTTAAACACTAGACTACTGTACTGATAATCATCCTTATTAAACACCAGACTACTGTACTGATAATCATCCTTAATAAACACTAGACTACTGTACTGATCATCAGTAAACATCATCCTTATTAAACACTAGACTACTGTACTGATCATCAGTAAACATCATCCTTATTAAACACTAGACTACTGTACTGTACATGACAGAGCTGACCATTCCGTCTTAAACACTAGACTACTGTACTGATAATCATCCTTATTAAACACTAGACTACTGTACTGATAATCATCCTTATTAAACACTAGACTACTGTACTGATCATCATCCTTATTAAACACTAGACTACTGTACTGATCATCAGTAAACATCATCCTCTCATCATCCTTATTAAACACTAGACTACTGTACTGATAATCAGTAAACATCATCCTCTCATCATCCTTAATAAACACTAGACTACTGTACTGATAATCAGTAAACATCATCCTTATTAAACACCAGACTGCTGTACTGATCATCAGTAAACATCATCCTCTCATCATCCTTAATAAACACTAGACTACTGTACTGATCATCAGTAAACATCAACCTTATTAAACACTAGACTACTGTACTGATAATCATCCTTATTAAACACTAGACTACTGTACTGATAATCATCCTTATTAAACACTAGACTACTGTACTGATAATCATCCTTATTAAACACTAGACTACTGTACTGATAATCATCCTTATTAAACACTAGACTACTGTACTGATAATCATCCTTATTAAACACTAGACTACTGTACTGATAATCATCCTTATTAAACACTAGACTACTGTACTGATAATCATCCTTATTAAACACTAGACTACTGTACTGATAATCATCCTTATTAAACACTAGACTACTGTCCTGTACATGACAGAGCTGACCATTCAGTCTTAAACACTAGACTACTGTCCTGTACATGACAGAGCAGACCATTCAGTCTTAAACACTAGACTACTGTCCTGTACATGACAGAGCAGACCATTCAGTCTTAAACACTAGACTACTGTCCTGTACATGACAGAGCAGACCATTCCGTCTTAAACACTAGACTACTGTCCTGTACATGACAGAGCAGACCATTCAGTCTTAAACACTAGACTACTGTACTGTACATGACAGAGCAGACCATTCAGTCTTAAACACCAGACTACTGTACTGTACATGACAGAGCAGACCATTCAGTCTTAAACACTAGACTACTGTACTGATAATCATCCTTATTAAACACCAGACTACTGTACTGATAATCATCCTTAATAAACACTAGACTACTGTACTGATCATCAGTAAACATCATCCTTATTAAACACTAGACTACTGTACTGATCATCAGTAAACATCATCCTTATTAAACACTAGACTACTGTACTGTACATGACAGAGCTGACCATTCCGTCTTAAACACTAGACTACTGTACTGATAATCATCCTTATTAAACACTAGACTACTGTACTGATAATCATCCTTATTAAACACTAGACTACTGTACTGATCATCATCCTTATTAAACACTAGACTACTGTACTGATCATCAGTAAACATCATCCTCTCATCATCCTTATTAAACACTAGACTACTGTACTGATAATCAGTAAACATCATCCTCTCATCATCCTTAATAAACACTAGACTACTGTACTGATAATCAGTAAACATCATCCTTATTAAACACCAGACTGCTGTACTGATCATCAGTAAACATCATCCTCTCATCATCCTTAATAAACACTAGACTACTGTACTGATCATCAGTAAACATCAACCTTATTAAACACTAGACTACTGTACTGATAATCATCCTTATTAAACACTAGACTACTGTACTGATAATCATCCTTATTAAACACTAGACTACTGTACTGATAATCATCCTTATTAAACACTAGACTACTGTACTGATAATCATCCTTATTAAACACTAGACTACTGTACTGATAATCATCCTTATTAAACACTAGACTACTGTACTGATAATCATCCTTATTAAACACTAGACTACTGTACTGATAATCATCCTTATTAAACACTAGACTACTGTCCTGTACATGACAGAGCTGACCATTCAGTCTTAAACACTAGACTACTGTCCTGTACATGACAGAGCAGACCATTCAGTCTTAAACACTAGACTACTGTCCTGTACATGACAGAGCAGACCATTCAGTCTTAAACACTAGACTACTGTCCTGTACATGACAGAGCAGACCATTCCGTCTTAAACACTAGACTACTGTCCTGTACATGACAGAGCAGACCATTCAGTCTTAAACACTAGACTACTGTACTGTACATGACAGAGCAGACCATTCAGTCTTAAACACCAGACTACTGTACTGTACATGACAGAGCTGACCATTCAGTCTTAAACACTAGACTACTGTACATGACAGAGCTGACCATTCAGTCTTAAACACTAGACTACTGTCCTGTACATGACAGAGCAGACCATTCAGTCTTAAACACTAGACTACTGTCCTGTACATGACAGAGCAGACCATTCCGTCTTTCTCATCTGGAGTCATTACAGTTGTTATTGAACCTGTTGATTGAGCTGTGACGGAGCAGAGAGGACGTGTCGCAGACCGAGGAGACCCCCGACTGGGTTCTGACCAGGTCGTTGTGGTCCACCCCGGCCAGCTTCTCCAGGGCGTTCATCATACGTCCAGAGAACTCCTCCAGCTGACCCAGTCGTAGGTCCACCGTCTGCAGGAAGCCTTCATGGAGTGCTCCTCTCGTTCACCTCCTCCAGACGCATCGACATGTTCTCCACCCTGAGAGGAGAGAGAGTCAACGGTACCACAACTCTTTACTCACCCTGCCGATCACACCAAATGTGTTGTGATTAGACCAAATGTGTTGTGATTACACCAAATGTGATTACACCAAATGTATTGTGATTACACCAAATGTATTGTGATTACACCAAATGTGTTGTGATTACACCAAATGTGTTACTAAATGATTACACCAAATGTATTGGGATTACACCAAATGTATTACTAAATGATTACACCAAATGTGTTGTGATTACACCAAATGTATTACTAAATGATTACACCAAATGTGTTGTGATTACACCAAATGTATTGTGATTACACCAAATGTATTACTAAATGATTACACCAAATGTATTGTGATTACACCAAATGTGATTACACCAAATGTATTACTAAATGATTACACCAAATGTATTGTGATTACACCAAATGTGTTGTGATTACACCAAATGTATTGTGATTACACCAAATGTATTGTGATTACACCAAATGTATTGGGATTACACCAAATGTATTGGGATTACACCAAATGTATTGGGATTACACCAAATGTATTGGGATTACACCAAATGTATTACTAATAAATATGAATAACCGTAGCGAATACTGAGACAGTTCTACAAGGCTAATTTAAATGTAAGTAGTTCCCCCAAAGAGGAAAGACCATAGCTGTCCGGTCTCTGACCTCTCCGATGTGATCCGGATGCGTTCGTTGCTAGACGACTGCTCCTCGTCCTCCTTCTCTCTGAAATACTCCTCCACACACTGCTCCTCGAAGTCATACAGAGCCTTCAGCTCGTCAGCGTTCAGCAGCAGCTCTGTCAGAGAGAGAAACACACGTGACACGCTGGAGCCCGGGGTTGGTGGAGTTCAACTGCTTCTGAAACCTGGTAGAACGCACTGACATCAGTCTCGGAAGGACCAATCAGTCACCCCAGACAACCAACCAGACAACCAACCAGACATCCAATCAGTCACCCCAGACAACCAACCAGACAACCAACCAGTCATCCAATCAGTCACCCCAGACAACCAACCAGACAACCAACCAGTCATCCAATCGGTCAACCCAGACAACCAACCAGACAACCAACCAGACATCCAATCGGTCAACCAATCAACCAGTCATCCAATCAGTCAACCCAGCCAACCAACCAGACAGCCAACCAACCGGCTGGCCAGCCAGAATACCATTTCAGCCAGATAACCAGCTACCTAATCAATCAACCAAGTCATCCAATCAGTCAACCAATCAACCAGCCATCCAATCAGTCAACCAATCAACCAGTCATCCAATCAGTCAACCAATCAACCAGTCATCCAATCAATCAACCAATCAACCAGTCATCCAATCAGTCAACCCATCAACCAGTCATCCAATCAGTCAACCAATCAACCAGTCATCCAATCAGTCAACCAATCAACCAGTCATCCAATCAGTCAACCAATCAACCAGTCATCCAATCAGTCAACCAATCAACCAGTCATCCAATCAGTCAACCAATCAACCAGTCATCCAATCAATCAACCAATCAACCAGTCATCCAATCAATCAGCCAATCAATCAGTCAACCAATCAACCAAGTCATCCAATCAGTCAACCAATCAATCACTCAACCAATCAACCAGCCATCCAATCACTCAACCAATCAACCAGCTACCTAATCAATCAACCAGTCATCCAATCAGTCAACCAATCAACCAGTCATCCAATCAGTCAACCAATCAACCAGTCATCCAATCAGTCAACCAATCAACCAGTCATCCAATCAGTCAACCAATCAACCAGTCATCCAATCAGTCAACCAATCAACCAGTCATCCAATCAGTCAACCAATCAACCAGTCATCCATTCACTCAACCAATCAACCAGTCATCCAATCACTCAACTAATCAGTCAACCAATCACTCAACCAATCAACCAGTCATCCAATCAGAGTCAACCAATCAATCAACCAGTCATCCAATCAGAGCCAACCAATCAACCAGTCATCCAATAAGTCAACCAATATCCCCGAACACCACTGACGTAGTCCTTTGTTGTCCCCGTCGTCCTGCTCTCCCTCTGTTCTCCTCTTGCAGCGACGACAGACGTATTTCAGAACGATGTAGATGTGGCTGAAGATGATGAGGGGCGGAGGGAGGAGGGGCCGGTCGTGGAACTTCATGATCAGCTGGTAACGCTGGAACTTCCAGATCTGGTTGGAGACGGACTTGACCTCTAAGAAGGTGTTGCTGTTGGTCAGAGGTCAGGACGGAAAAGCGGATCAATCAGGGAGCTGTTTTTACCAACAGGGTTAAATCTTCACAACACCACAACACAGTCAACTACATAGATGAACCAGGTTAAATCCCAATGTCTCCTACACAACACCACAACACAGTCAACTACATAAATGAACCAGGTTAAATCCCAATGTCTCCTACACAACACCACAACACAGTCAACTACCTAAATGAACCAGGTTAAATCCCCAGGTCTCCTACACAACACCACAACACAGTCAACTACATAAATGAACCAGGTTAAATCCCCAGGTCTCCTACACAACACCACAACACAGTCAACTACCTAAATGAACCAGGTTAAATCCCCAGGTCTCCTACACAACACCACAACACAGTCAACTACATGCATGAACCAGGTTAAATCCCCAGGTCTCCTACACAACACCACAACACCACAACACAGTCAACTACCTAAATGAACCAGGTTAAATCCCAATGTCTCCTACACAACACCACAACACAGTCAACTACATGCATGAATCAGGTTAAATCCCCAGGTCTCCTACACAACACCACAACACAGTCAACTACATAGATGAACCAGGTTAAATCCCAATGTCTCCTGCACAACACCACAACACAGTCAACTACCTAAATGAACCAGGTTAAATCCCCAGGTCTCCTACACAACACCACAACACAGTCAACTACCTAAATGAACCAGGTTAAATCCCCAGGTCTCCTACACAACACCACAACACAGTCAACTACATGCATGAACCAGGTTAAATCCCCAGGTCTCCTACACAACACCACAACACAGTCAACTACCTAAATGAACCAGGTTAAATCCCCAGGTCTCCTTCACAACACCACAACACAGTCAACTACCTAAATGAACCAGGTTAAATCCCCAGGTCTCCTACACAACACCACAACACAGTCAACTACCTAAATGAACCAGGTTAAATCCCCAGGTCTCCTACACAACACCACAACACAGTCAACTACATAGATGAACCAGGTTAAATCCCCAGGTCTCCTACACAACACCACAACACAGTCAACTACATAGATGAACCAGGTTAAATCCCCAGGTCTCCTACACAACACCACAACACAGTCAACTACATAGATGAACCAGGTTAAATCCCCAGGTCTCCTACACAACACCACAACACAGTCAACTACATGAATGCATAATGCATGATGTAATGACTGTAGCTGTCTGTAATGTCTGTAATGACTGTGATTATCGCACCCTGAATGGAGAGGGTTTTCATTGGACCGACTGCTCGCCACAAAGTTATGACTTCATTTCAGACCTCGTGCTGCTCCCTACCGTTCCGTTACGCTGGTGTCAGAAGTGGGATCCACGACTTACTTGAAGACAGCGATGAGTAAGTTGACCAGGAGGATGTTGGCAACCAGCAGGTAGCAGGCCATGATGGCTGGAGTGAGCCAGGCTCCGGGGATACAAGGAGGAAGCTTCTTCCCATCCTCATCGTACATGTTATCACCACATGGTGCTGGAAACAGGCTCAATGTCAGTCCACAGTACTACTACTGATACTACTACTACTACTACTGATACTACTACTACTGATACTACTACTGATACTACTACTACTTCTACTACTGATACTACCACTACTGATACTACTACTACTACTACTACTACTGATACTACCACTACTGATACTACTACTACTACTACTACTACTACTGATACTACTACTACTACTGATACTACTACTACTACTACTGATACTACTACTACTACTGATACTACTACTACTACTGATACTACTACTACTACTATTACTACTGATACTACTACTACTACAACTAATACTACTACTACTACTACTGATACTACTACTACTACTACTGATACTACTACTACTATTGATACTACTACTACTACTACTACTACTACTACTACTACTACTGATACTACTACTACTGATACTACTACTACTATACTACTACTACTACTACTGATACTACTACTACTACTACTACTGATACTACTACTACTACTGATACTACTACATTTAACATTTACATTTAAGTCATTTAGCAGACGCTCTTATCCAGAGCGACTTACAAATTGGTGCATTCACCTTATGACCTCCAGTGGAACAGTAGTGCATCTAAATCTTTTCAGGGGGAGGGGGGGTGAGAGGGATTACTTTATCCTATCCTAGGTATTCCTTAAAGAGGTGGGGTTTCAGGTGTCTACTACTACTACTACTACTGATACTACTACTACTACTACTGATACTACTACTACTGATACTACTACTACTACTACTGCTACTACTACTACTACTGATACTACTACTACTACTACTACTGATACTACTACTACTACTACTACTGATACCACTACTACTGATACTACCGATACTACTGCTACTATACTACTACTACTACCACTGATACTACTACTACTACTACTACTGATACTACTACTGCTACTGCTGATACTAGTACTACTACTACTGATACTACTACT
>NC_088422.1:102114067-102161834 GCF_034236695.1 Oncorhynchus nerka
AGTATTTTATAATGGATTGGTGTCTGATCTCTGGTCGGTGTTGTTGTGTCTATACCGTCTATAGTATTTTGTAATGGATTGGTGTCTGATCTCTGGTCGGTGTTGTTGTGTCTATACCGTCTATAGTATTTTATAATGGATTGGTGTCTGATCTCTGGTCGGTGTTGTTGTGTCTATACCGTCTATAGCGTTTTATAATGGATTGGTGTCTGATCTCTGGTCGGTGTTGTTGTGTCTATATAGTTTTATAATGGATTGGTGTCTGATCTCTGGTCGGTGTTGTTGTGTCTATACCGTCTATAGTATTTTATAATGGATTGGTGTCTGATCTCTGGTCGGTGTTGTTGTGTCTATACCGTCTATAGTATTTTATAATGGATTGGTGTCTGATCTCTGGTCGGTGTTGTTGTGTCTATACCGTCTATAGTATTTTATAATGGATTGGTGTCTGATCTCTGGTCGGTGTTGTTGTGTCTATACCGTCTATAGTATTTTATAATGGATTGGTGTCTGATCTCTGGTCGGTGTTGTTGTGTCTATACCGTCTATAGTATTTTTATAATGGATTGGTGTCTGATCTCTGGTCGGTGTTGTTGTGTCTATACCGTCTATAGTATTTTATAATGGATTGGTGTCTGATCTCTGGTCGGTGTTGTTGTGTCTATACCGTCTATAGTATTTTATAATGGATTGGTGTCTGATCTCTGGTCGGTGTTGTTGTGTCTATACCGTCTATAGTATTTTATAATGGATTGGTGTCTGATCTCTGGTCGGTGTTGTTGTGTCTATACCGTCTATAGTATTTTATAATGGATTGGTGTCTGATCTCTGGTCGGTGTTGTTGTGTCTATACCGTCTATAGTATTTTGTAATGGATTGGTGTCTGATCTCTGGTCGGTGTTGTTGTGTCTATACCGTCTATAGTATTTTATAATGGATTGGTGTCTGATCTCTGGTCGGTGTTGTTGTGTCTATACCGTCTATAGCGTTTTATAATGGATTGGTGTCTGATCTCTGGTCGGTGTTGTTGTGTCTATATAGTTTTATAATGGATTGGTGTCTGATCTCTGGTCGGTGTTGTTGTGTCTATACCGTCTATAGTATTTTATAATGGATTGGTGTCTGATCTCTGGTCGGTGTTGTTGTGTCTATACCGTCTATAGTATTTTATAATGGATTGGTGTCTGATCTCTGGTCGGTGTTGTTGTGTCTATACCGTCTATAGTATTTTATAATGGATTGGTGTCTGATCTCTGGTCGGTGTTGTTGTGTCTATACCGCCTATAGTATTTTATAATGGATTGGTGTCTGATCTCTGGTCGGTGTTGTTGTGTCTATACCGTCTATAGTATTTTTATAATGGATTGGTGTCTGATCTCTGGTCGGTGTTGTTGTGTCTATACCGTCTATAGTATTTTATAATGGATTGGTGTCTGATCTCTGGTCGGTGTTGTTGTGTCTATACCGTCTATAGTATTTTATAATGGATTGGTGTCTGATCTCTGGTCGGTGTTGTTGTGTCTATACCGTCTATAGTATTTTATAATGGATTGGTGTCTGATCTCTGGTCGGGTGTTGTTGTGTCTATACCGTCTATAGTATTTTTTATAATGGATTGGTGTCTGATCTCTGGTCGGTGTTGTTGTGTCTATACCGTCTATAGTATTTTATAATGGATTGGTGTCTGATCTCTGGTCGGTGTTGTTGTGTCTATACCGTCTATAGTATTTTATAATGGATTGGTGTCTGATCTCTGGTCGATGTTGTTGTGTCTATAGAGTTTTATAATGGATTGGTGTCTGATCTCTGGTCGGTGTTGTTGTGTCTATACCGTCTATAGTATTTTATAATGGATTGGTGTCTGATCTCTGGTCGGTGTTGTTGTGTCTATACCGTCTATAGTATTTTATAATGGATTGGTGTCTGATCTCTGGTCGGTGTTGTTGTGTCTATACCGTCTATAGTATTTTATAATGGATTGGTGTCTGATCTCTGGTCGGTGTTGTTGTGTCTATACCGTCTATAGTATTTTATAATGGATTGGTGTCTGATCTCTGGTCGATGTTGTTGTGTCTATAGAGTTTTATAATGGATTGGTGTCTGATCTCTGGTCGGTGTTGTTGTGTCTATACCGTCTATAGTATTTTATAATGGATTGGTGTCTGATCTCTGGTCGATGTTGTTGTGTCTATACCGTCTATAGTATTTTATAATGGATTGGTGTCTGATCTCTGGTCGATGTTGTTGTGTCTATACCGTCTATAGTATTTTATAATGGATTGGTGTCTGATCTCTGGTCGGTGTTGTTGTGTCTATACCGTCTATAGTATTTTATAATGGATTGGTGTCTGATCTCTGGTCGGTGTTGTTGTGTCTATACCGTCTATAGTATTTTATAATGGATTGGTGTCTGATCTCTGGTCGGTGTTGTTGTGTCTATACCGTCTATAGTATTTTATAATGGATTGGTGTCTGATCTCTGGTCGATGTTGTTGTGTCTATAGAGTTTTATAATGGATTGGTGTCTGATCTCTGGTCGGTGTTGTTGTGTCTATACCGTCTATAGTATTTTATAATGGATTGGTGTCTGATCTCTGGTCGATGTTGTTGTGTCTATACCGTCTATAGTATTTTATAATGGATTGGTGTCTGATCTCTGGTCGATGTTGTTGTGTCTATACCGTCTATAGTATTTTATAATGGATTGGTGTCTGATCTCTGGTCGGTGTTGTTGTGTCTATACCGTCTATAGTATTTTATAATGGATTGGTGTCTGATCTCTGGTCGGTGTTGTTGTGTCTATAGAGTTTTATAATGGATTGGTGTCTGATCTCTGGTCGGTGTTGTTGTGTCTATACCGTCTATAGTATTTTATAATGGATTGGTGTCTGATCTCTGGTCGGTGTTGTTGTGTCTATAGAGTTTTATAATGGATTGGTGTCTGATCTCTGGTCGGTGTTGTTGTGTCTATAGAGTTTTATAATGGATTGGTGTCTGATCTCTGGTCGGTGTTGTTGTGTCTATACCGTCTATAGTATTTTATAATGGATTGGTGTCTGATCTCTGGTCGGTGTTGTTGTGTCTATACCGTCTATAGTATTTTATAATGGATTGGTGTCTGATCTCTGGTCGGTGTTGTTGTGTCTATACCGTCTATAGTATTTTATAATGGATTGGTGTCTGATCTCTGGTCGGTGTTGTTGTGTCTATAGTATTTTATAATGGATTGGTGTCTGATCTCTGGTCGGTGTTGTTGTGTCTATACCGTCTATAGTATTTTATAATGGATTGGTGTCTGATCTCTGGTCGGTGTTGTTGTGTCTATACCGTCTATAGTATTTTATAATGGATTGGTGTCTGATCTCTGGTCGGTGTTGTTGTGTCTATACCGTCTATAGTATTTTATAATGGATTGGTGTCTGATCTCTGGTCGGTGTTGTTGTGTCTATACCGTCTATAGTATTTTATAATGGATTGGTGTCTGATCTCTGGTCGGTGTTGTTGTGTCTATACCGTCTATAGTATTTTATAATGGATTGGTGTCTGATCTCTGGTCGGTGTTGTTGTGTCTATACCGTCTATAGTATTTTATAATGGATTGGTGTCTGATCTCTGGTCGGTGTTGTTGTGTCTATACCGTCTATAGTATTTTATAATGGATTGGTGTCTGATCTCTGGTCGGTGTTGTTGTGTCTATACCATCTATAGTATTTTATAATGGATTGGTGTCTGATCTCTGGTCGGTGTTGTTGTGTCTATAGAGTTTTATAATGGATTGGTGTCTGATCTCTGGTCGGTGTTGTTGTGTCTATAGAGTTTTATAATGGATTGGTGTCTGATCTCTGGTCGGTGTTGTTGTGTCTATACCGTCTATAGTATTTTATAATGGATTGGTGTCTGATCTCTGGTCGGTGTTGTTGTGTCTATACCGTCTATAGTATTTTATAATGGATTGGTGTCTGATCTCTGGTCGGTGTTGTTGTGTCTATACCGTCTATAGTATTTTATAATGGATTGGTGTCTGATCTCTGGTCGGTGTTGTTGTGTCTATACCGTCTATAGTATTTTATAATGGATTGGTGTCTGATCTCTGGTCGGTGTTGTTGTGTCTATACCGTCTATAGTATTTTATAATGGATTGGTGTCTGATCTCTGGTCGGTGTTGCTGTGTCTATACCGTCTATAGTATTTTATAATGGATTGGTGTCTGATCTCTGGTCGGTGTTGTTGTGTCTATGTCTATAGTATTTTATAATGGATTGGTGTCTGATCTCTGGTCGGTGTTGTTGTGTCTATACCGTCTATAGTATTTTATAATGGATTGGTGTCTGATCTCTGGTCGGTGTTGTTGTGTCTATAGTATTTTATAATGGATTGGTGTCTGATCTCTGGTCGGTGTTGTTGTGTCTATACCGTCTATAGTATTTTATAATGGATTGGTGTCTGATCTCTGGTCGGTGTTGTTGTGTCTATACCGTCTATAGTATTTTATAATGGATTGGTGTCTGATCTCTGGTCGGTGTTGTTGTGTCTATAGTATTTTATAATGGATTGGTGTCTGATCTCTGGTCGGTGTTGTTGTGTCTATAGTATTTTATAATGGATTGGTGTCTGATCTCTGGTCGGTGTTGTTGTGTCTATAGTATTTTATAATGGATTGGTGTCTGATCTCTGGTCGGTGTTGTTGTGTCTATACCGTCTATAGTATTTTATAATGGATTGGTGTCTGATCTCTGGTCGGTGTTGTTGTGTCTATACCGTCTATAGTATTTTATAATGGATTGGTGTCTGATCTCTGGTCGGTGTTGTTGTGTCTATACCGTCTATAGTATTTTATAATGGATTGGTGTCTGATCTCTGGTCGGTGTTGTTGTGTCTATACCGTCTATAGTATTTTATAATGGATTGGTGTCTGATCTCTGGTCGGTGTTGTTGTGTCTATACCGTCTATAGTGTTTTATAATGGATTGGTGTCTGATCTCTGGTCGGTGTTGTTGTGTCTATAGTATTTTATAATGGATTGGTGTCTGATCTCTGGTCGGTGTTGTTGTGTCTATAGTATTTTATAATGGATTGGTGTCTGATCTCTGGTCGGTGTTGTTGTGTCTATAGTATTTTATAATGGATTGGTTGGATTGTACAGTTATGAAAATGTGATGAGACTCTTCCATGCGGACTGGTTTGTCTTCCT
The DNA here is from genome assembly GCF_034236695.1 of Oncorhynchus nerka. NCBI lineage: Eukaryota > Metazoa > Chordata > Actinopteri > Salmoniformes > Salmonidae > Oncorhynchus > Oncorhynchus nerka. The sequence continues at coordinate 102,119,259 of NC_088422.1, forward strand.
CTGGGCAGAGACTAAAACCACAACACCTCTTACTATCTGAAGCAGTGACATCATCCCAAAGAGGCACCCTATTCCCTCATTGCCTCTGGTCAAAAAGAGTGCACTGGATAGGGAATAGGGTGCACTTTGGAATACCACACAGTATCTCTAGCAGGCAGATGATCACTGGAAAAAAAGAGGACCAATCCTTTTCCATTTGTTAAGAGAAAAAACACACTTTCTTGTTAGTGGGATCACTTATTAAGGATAAATTAAGGATACATCATCCCAAAGAGGCACCCTATTCCCTCATTGCCTGTGGTCAAAAAGAGTGCACTACATAGGGAATAGGGTGCACTTTGGAATACAAGACAGTATCTCTAGCAGGCAGATGATCACACATATTATTAAGGATAAATCAATATGTATCTTTGGTCATTTTATTTACACAAACAATACATGGAGAGTTAGTCTTAATGCTAGTAATAATTCATGGAATACTTTACCGTTTTAAATACTATACCGTTTAAATACTTTACCGTTTTAAATACTATACCGTTTTAAATACTTTACCGTTTAAATACTTTACCATTTTAAATACTATACCGTTTTTTAAATACTATACCGTTTTAAATACTATACCGTTTTAAATACTTTACCATTTTAAATACTATACCGTTTTAAATACTATACCGTTTTAAATACTATACCGTTTTAAATACTTTTTTACCGTTTTAAATACTATACCGTTTTAAATACTTTACCGTTTTAAATACTTTACCATTTTAAATACTATACCGTTTTAAATACTATACCGTTTTAAATACTATACCGTTTTTTAAATACTATACCGTTTTAAATACTTTACCGTTTTAAATACTTTACCATTTTAAATACTATACCGTTTTAAATACTATACCATTTTAAATACTTTACCATTTTAAATACTATACCGTTTTAAATACTATACCGTTTTAAATACTATACCGTTTTAAATACTAAACCGTTTTAAATACTTTACCGTTTTAAATACTTTACCGTTTTAAATACTTTACCATTTTAAATACTATACCATTTTAAATACTATACCATTTAAAATACTATACCATTTTAAATACTATACCATTTTAAATACCTAACCATTTTAAATAAACCTGTCCTGAATGTCTTTCATTTTAGTCCAATTGATTTAACTCAGTGGCTGCATGTGACCAATCAAATCATTATGAGGCCATTACACACTGTCACCAACACACTGTCACCAACACACTGTCACCAACACACTGTCACCTGTCACCAACACACTGTCACCAACACACTGTCACCAACACACTGTCACCTGTCACCAACACACTGTCACCAACACACTGTCTCCAACACACTGTCACCAACACACTGTCACCTGTCTCCAACACACTCACCTGTCACCAACACACTGTCACCAACACACTGTCACCTGTCTCCAACACACTGTCACCAACACACTGTCACCTGTCTCCAACACACTGTCACCTGTCTCCAACACACTCACCTGTCACCAACACACTGTCACCAACACACTGTCACCTGTCTCCAACACACTGTCACCAACACACTGTCACCTGTCTCCAACACACTGTCACCTGTCTCCAACACACTGTCACCAACACACTGTCACCTGTCTCCAACACACTGTCACCTGTCTCCAACACACTGTCACCTGTCTCCAACACACTGTCACCAACACACTGTCACCTGTCTCCAACACACTGTCACCAACACACTGTCACCAACACACTGTCACCAACACACTGTCACCAACACACTGTCACCTGTCTCCAACACACTGTCACCAACACACTGTCACCAACACACTGTCACCTGTTACCAACACACTGTCACCAACACACTGTCTCCAACACACTGTCACCTGTCTCCAACACACTGTCTCCAACACACTGTCTCCAACACACTGTCTCCAACACACTGTCACCCTTCTCCAACACACTGTCACCAACACACTGTCACCTGTCTCCCAACACACTGTCTCCAACACACTGTCACCTGTCTTCAACACACTGTCACCAACACACTGTCACCTGTCACCAACACACTGTCACCTGTCTCCAACACACTGTCACCAACACAATGTCACCTGTCTCCAACACACTGTCACCTGTCTCCAACACACTGTCACCAACACACTGTCACCTGTCTCTAACACACTGTCTCCAACACACTGTCACCAACACAATGTCACCTGTCACCAACACACTGTCACCTGTCTCCAACACACTGTCACCTGTCTCCAACACACTGTCACCTGTCTCCAACACACTGTCACCTGTCTCCAACACACTGTCACCTGTCTCCAACACACTGTCTCCTGTACATCAAGTCTTTAACATGTTATTAAACCAATACGTGACTGTATTTTGATTGTGGATATTATTATAGTGTGACACGGGTTATATCATTAGAATTAAACCGTGTTAGTGACCAAGGTTATATCACTAGGAATTAAACTGTGTTTGTGACCAAGGTTATATCACTAGGAATTAAACTGTGTTAGTGACCAAGGTTATATCACTAGGAATTAAACTGTGTTAGTGACCAAGGTTATATCACTAGAATTAAACTGTGTTTGTGACCAAGGTTATATCACTAGGAATTAAACTGTGTTAGTGACCAAGGTTATATCATTAGGGAATTAAACTGTGTTAGTGACACAGGTTATATCATTAGGAATTAAACTGTGTTAGTGACACAGGTTATATCATTAGGAATTAAACTGTGTTAGTGACACAGGTTATATCATTAGGAATTAAACTGTGTTTGTGACACAGGTTATATCATTAGGAATTAAACTGTGTTAGTGACACAGGTTATATCATTAGGAATTAAACTGTGTTTGTGACACAGGTTATATCATTAGGAATTAAACTGTGTTAGTGACACAGGTTATATCATTAGGAATTAAACCGTGTTAGTGACACAGGTTATATCATTAGGAATTAAACTGTGTTTGTGACACAGGTTATATCATTAGAATTAAACTGTGTTAGTGACCAAGGTTATATCATTAGGAATTAAACTGTGTTAGTGACCAAGGTTATATCACTAGGAATTAAACTGTGTTAGTGACACAGGTTATATCATTAGGAATTAAACCGTGTTAGTGACACAGGTTATATCATTAGGAATTAAACTGTGTTAGTGACCAAGGTTATATCACTAGGAATTAAACTGTGTTAGTGACACAGGTTATATCATTAGGAATTAAATGGATTGTTATTGTGTTCGTGACCAAGGTTATATCACTAGGAATTAAATTGAGTGTTATTGCTAGTCAACCAGCAGAGGAAGTAAAGGACCACGCACACACACACACACACACACACACACACACACACACACACACACACACACACACACACACACACACACACACACACACACACACACAAGATCAGACTAGAACACCAGGTTTGTTCCTCTGGGATTGACCACAGAGATTAGGGACCAGAACACAAGGTTTGTTCCACTGGGATTGAGACTACAGAGATTAGGACCAGAACACCAGGTTTGTTCCACTGGGAATGAGACTACAGAGATTAGGACCAGAACACAAGGTTTGTTCCACTGGGAATGAGACTACAGAGATTAGGGACCAGAACACAAGGTTTGTTCCTCTGGGAATGAGACTACAGAGATTAGACCAGAACACAAGGTTTGTTCCTCTGGGAATGAGACTACAGAGATTAGGACCAGAACACACGGTTTGTTCCACTGGGATTGAGACAACGACAACACACCACCATCACAACCATCATGGGATTAGGATTGAATTGATCATCCGCCCATGAAACAGGAAACAGAATCTTACTATTAATGCTACTTTACGGTCTATGGAGTCAGCGAACACTTCCCATAGATCATCCAGTAAGGCATGTAGAAGATGTTCCTGGCCAGACGCCATGTTGGGATCTCATCAGGGTGCAGGATGGCCTGCCGCGCCACACCGAAACTCATCAACACCACCAGCATGATCACCACGAAGTACAACATGTCAATCATCTAGAGGACATAGAACACAACATGTCAGTCATCTGGAGGGCATAGAACACAACATGTCAGTCATCTAGAGGACATAGAACACAACATGTCAGTCATCTGAGGGCATAGAACACAACATGTCAGTCATCTAGAGGACATAGAACACAACATGTCAGTCATCTGGAGGACATAGAACACAACATGTCAGTCATCTGAGGACATAGAACACAACATGTCAGTCATCTAGAGGACATAGAACACAACATGTCAGTCATCTGGAGGGCATAGAACACAACATGGACATAGAACACAACATGTCAGTCATCTAGAGGACATAGAACACAACATGTCAGTCATCTGGAGGACATAGAACCCAACATGGACATAGAACACAACATGTCAATCATCTGGAGGACATAGAACACAATATGTCAGTCATCTGGAGGACATAGAAACACAACATGTCAGTCATCTGGAGGGCATAGAACACAACATGTCAATCATCTGGAGGACATAGAACACAACATGTCAGTCATCTGAGGGCATAGAACACAACATGGACATAGAACACAACATGTCAATCATCTGGAGGACATAGAACACAACATGTCAGTCATCTGGAGGGCATAGAACACAACATGTCAGTCATCTAGAGGACATAGAACACAACATGGACATAAAACACAACATGTCAGTCATCTAGAGGGCATAGAACACAACATGGACATAGAACACAACATGTCAGTCATCTGGAGGACATAGAACACAACATGTCAGTCATCTAGAGGGCATAGAACACAACATGGACATAGAACACAACATGTCAGTCATCTGAGGACATAGAACACAACATGTCAGTCATCTGGAGGACATAGAACACAACATGTCAGTCATCTGGAGGACATAGAACACAACATGTCAGTCATCTGGAGGACATAGAACACAACATGTCAGTCATCTAGAGGGCATAGAACACAACATGTCAATCATCTAGAGGACATAGAACACAACATGTCAATCATCTAGAGGGCATAGAACACAACATGTCAGTCAGCTGGAGGACATAGAACACAACATGTCAGTCATCTAGAGGACATAGAACACAACATGTCAGTCAGCTGGAGGACATAGAACACAACATGGACATAGAACACAACATGTCAGTCATCTGGAGGACATAGAACACAACATGGACATAGAACACAACATGTCAGTCATCTGGAGGACATAGAACACAACATGGACATAGAACACAACATGTCAGTCATCTGGAGGACATAGAACACAACATGTCAGTCATCTAGAGGGCATAGAACACAACATGGACATAGAACACAACATGTCAGTCATCTGGAGGACATAGAACACAACATGTCAGTCATCTAGAGGACATAGAACACAACATGTCAGTCATCTGGAGGACATAGAACACAACATGTCAGTCATCTGGAGGACATAGAACACAACATGTCAGTCATCTAGAGGGCATAGAACACAACATGTCAATCATCTAGAGGACATAGAACACAACATGTCAATCATCTAGAGGGCATAGAACACAACATGTCAGTCAGCTGGAGGACATAGAACACAACATGTCAGTCATCTAGAGGACATAGAACACAACATGTCAGTCAGCTGGAGGACATAGAACACAACATGGACATAGAACACAACATGTCAGTCATCTGGAGGACATAGAACACAACATGGACATAGAACACAACATGTCAGTCATCTGGAGGACATAGAACACAACATGGACATAGAAGACAACATGTCAGTCATCTAGAGGACATAGAACACATCATGTCAGTCAGCTGGAGGACATAGAACACAACATGGACATAGAACACAACATGTCAGTCATCTGGAGGACATAGAACACAACATGGACATAGAACACAACATGTCAGTCATCTAGAGGGCATGGAACACAACATGTCAGTCATCTGGAGGACATAGAACACAACATGGACATAGAACACAACATGGACATAGAACACAACATGTCAGTCATCTAGAGGGCATGGAACACAACATGGACATAGAACACAACATGTCAGTCATCTAGAGGGCATGGAACACAACATGTCAGTCATCTAGAGGACATAGAACACAACATGTCAGTCATCTGGAGGACATAGAACACAACATGGACATCATCTGGAGGGCATAGAACACAACATGTCAGTCATCTAGAGGACATAGAACACAACATGTCAGTCATCTAGAGGGCATAGAACACAACATGGACATCATTTGGAGGACATAGAACACAACATGTCAATCATCTAGAGGACATAGAACACAACATGTCAGTCATCTAGAGGGCATAGAACACAACATGTCAATCATCTAGAGGACATAGAACACAACATGTCAATCATCTAGAGGACATAGAACACAACATGTCAGTCATCTAGAGGACATAGAACACAACATGTCAGTCATCTAGAGGGCATAGAACACAACATGGACATCATCTGGAGGACATAGAACACAACATGTCAGTCATCTAGAGGGCATAGAACACAACATGTCAATCATCTAGAGGACATAGAACACAACATGTCAGTCATCTGGAGGACATAGAACACAACATGTCAGTCATCTGGAGGACATAGAACACAACATGTCAGTCATCTAGAGGGCATAGAACACAACATGTCAGTCATCTGGAGTGCAAGGAACACAACATGTCAATCATCTAGAGGACATCATGTCAGTCATCTAGAGGACATAGAACACAACATGGACATAGAACACAACATGTCAGTCATCTGGAGGACATAGAACACAACATGTCAATCAACTGGAGGGCATAGAACACAACATGTCAGTCATCTAGAACACAACATGGAGAACACAACATGACATAGAACACAACATGTCAGTCATCTGGAGGGCATAGAACACAACATGTCAATCATCTAGAGGATATAGAACACAACATGTCAGTCATCTGGAGGACATAGAACACAACATGGACATAGAACACAACATGTCAGTCATCTGGAGGACATAGAACACAACATGGACATAGAAGACAACATGTCAGTCATCTAGAGGACATAGAACACATCATGTCAGTCAGCTGGAGGACATAGAACACAACATGGACATAGAACACAACATGTCAGTCATCTGGAGGACATAGAACACAACATGGACATAGAACACAACATGTCAGTCATCTAGAGGGCATGGAACACAACATGTCAGTCATCTGGAGGACATAGAACACAACATGGACATAGAACACAACATGGACATAGAACACAACATGTCAGTCATCTAGAGGGCATGGAACACAACATGGACATAGAACACAACATGTCAGTCATCTAGAGGGCATGGAACACAACATGTCAGTCATCTAGAGGACATAGAACACAACATGGCAGTCATCTGGAGGACATAGAACACAACATGGACATCATCTGAGGGCATAGAACACAACATGTCAGTCATCTAGAGGACATAGAACACAACATGTCAGTCATCTAGAGGGCATAGAACACAACATGGACATCATCTGGAGGACATAGAACACAACATGTCAATCATCTAGAGGACATAGAACACAACATGTCAGTCATCTAGAGGGCATAGAACACAACATGTCAATCATCTAGAGGACATAGAACACAACATGTCAATCATCTAGAGGACATAGAACACAACATGTCAGTCATCTAGAGGACATAGAACACAACATGTCAGTCATCTAGAGGGCATAGAACACAACATGGACATCATCTGGCAGGACATAGAACACAACATGTCAGTCATCTAGAGGGCATAGAACACAACATGTCAATCATCTAGAGGACATAGAACACAACATGTCAGTCATCTGGAGGACATAGAACACAACATGTCAGTCATCTGGAGGACATAGAACACAACATGTCAGTCATCTAGAGGGCATAGAACACAACATGTCAGTCATCTGGAGTGCAAGGAACACAACATGTCAATCATCTAGAGGACATAGAACACAACATGTCAGTCATCTAGAGGACATAGAACACAACATGGACATAGAACACAACATGTCAGTCATCTGGAGGACATAGAACACAACATGTCAATCAACTGGAGGGCATAGAACACAACATGTCAATCATCTAGAGGATATAGAACCCAACATGTCAGTCATCTAGAGGGCATAGAACACAACATGGACATAGAACACAACATGTCAGTCATCTGGAGGACATAGAACACAACATGTCAGTCATCTGGAGGGCATAGAACACAACATGTCAATCATCTAGAGGATATAGAACCCAACATGTCAGTCATCTAGAGGGCATAGAACACAACATGGACATAGAACACAACATGGACATAGAACACAACATGTCAGTCATCTAGAGGGCATAGAACACAACATGTCAATCATCTAGAGGACATAGAACACAACATGTCAATCATCTAGAGGGCATAGAACACAACATGTCAGTCATCTGGAGGACATAGAACACAACATGTCAATCATCTAGAGGGCATAGAACACAACATGTCAGTCATCTAGAGGACATAGAACACAACATGTCAATCATCTAGAGGACATAGAACACAACATGTCAGTCATCTGGAGGACATAGAACACAACATGTCAGTCATCTGGATGTCAGTCATCTAGAGGGCATAGAACACAACATGTCAGTCATCTGGAGTGAGGGAACACAACATGTCAATCATCTAGAGGACATAGAACACAACATGTCAGTCATCTGACATAGAACACAACATGGACATAGAACACAACATGTCAGTCATCTGGAGGACATAGAACACAACATGTCAATCAACTGGAGGGCATAGAACACAACATGTCAATCATCTAGAGGATATAGAACCCAACATGTCAGTCATCTAGAGTGGGCATAAAACACAACATGGACATAGAACACAATATGGTCAGTCATCTGGAGGACATAGAACACAACATGTCAGTCATCTGGAGGGCATAGAACACAAACATGTCAATCATCTAGAGGATATAGAACCCAACATGTCAGTCATCTAGAGGGCATAGAACACAACATGGACATAGAACACAACACTGGACATAGAACACAACATGTCAGTCATCTAGAGGGCATAGAACACAACATGTCAATCATCTAGAGGACATAGAACACAACATGTCAATCATCTAGAGGGCATAGAACACAACATGTCAGTCATCTGGAGGACATAGAACACAACAGGCGTCAATCATCTAGAGGGCATAGAACACAACATGTCAGTCATCTAGGAGACATAGAACACAACATGTCAATCATCTAGAGGACATAGAACACAACATGTCAGTCATCTGGAGGACATAGAACACAACATGTCAGTCATCTGGAGGACATAGAACACAACATGTCAATCATCTAGAGGACATAGAACACAACATGTCAGTCATCTGAGGACATAGAACACAACATGTCAGTCATCTGGAGGACATAGAACACAACATGTCAGTCATCTGGGGCCGATTCAGACTGAGGAAATCTATTCCTCTTTGACTCCTGTTGATCTAAGCACTTCTCAGTAGTTGGTATTCAGACTGAGGAAATCTATTCCTGTTGATCTCAGCACTTCAGTAGTTGGTATTCAGACTGAGGAAATCTACTCCTGCTGATCTAAGCACTTCTTAGTAGCTGGTATTCAGACTGAGGAAATCTACTCCTGCTGATCTAAGCACTTCTCAGAGTTGGTATTCAGACTGAGGAAATCTATTCCTGTTGATCTAAGCACTTTAGTAGTTGGTATTCAGACTGAGGAAATCTATTCCAAAGTTGATCTAAGCACTTCTCAGTAGTTGGTATTCAGACTGAGTAAAATCTATTCCTGTTGATCTCAGCACTTCTCAGTAGTTGGTATTCAGACTGAGGAAATCTACCCTGCTGATCTCAGCACTTCTCAGTAGTTGGTATTCAGACTGAGGAAATCTATTCCTGCTGATCTCAGCACTTCTCAGTAGTTGGTATTCAGACCTACCGTATGCAGGTGCTTAACAGGATTTTGCAGTGGCATGGTTCCCCTGCACGCACCTATATATATATACACACATTTACCTATATATACACACACATTTACCTATATATACACACACATTTACCTATATATACACACACACATTTACCTATATATACACACACATTTACCTATATATACACACACATTTACCTATATATACACACACATTTACCTATATATACACACACATTTACCTATATATATACACACATTTACCTATATATATACACACATATTTACCTATATATATATACACACATTTACCTATATATACACACACATTTACCTATACACACACATTTCATATTACAATAGCCAGCCAAGACAGTCAAAACCAAACCAAAGCCTCACCATTTTCCCGATCATCATGACGTAGGGTCCCAGGTACTTGTTGACCCCGAAGATGTCGAGCACCCTGATGTACCAGAAGATAATGTCCACGCAGTAGATGACCCGTCCGATGCCCAACAGGGGCTCGTTCTGCAGCCTCAGCATCAGGCCCAGGAGGAAGGTAAAGATGGCCGCCGCGTCTGTGATGTTCCAGTACTCTTCGGCCCAAACGTTGATCTTCTGCTTCAACTTCCCCGGCTCTGACATCAGGATCTGTATTGGGGCAGCAACAGCAGGGACGGACTAGGATCAGAACTGAGAAATCGGGCCTGGGCGTAAGACCCCTACATCGACTCATATTTTCCCTGGAGGCCCTCACACCGGTCTTTTTTTTAAAACTTGAGGCCCCACATACTGTACATATTCTTCAATTGTTCTAGACATTCCCTTTCTAATTATCTCCAGTCGCAGGAGTGATGGTGTGAGACGCTACCTGTCTGAGACGTTACCTGTCTGAGACGTTACCTGTCTGAGACGTTACCTGTCTGAGACGTTACCTGTCTGGGACGTTACCTGTCTGACTGTGATGATGCGAGACGTTACCTGTCTGAGACGTTACCTGTCTGAGACGTTACCTGTCTGACTGTGACGATGTGAGACGTTACCCGTCTGACTGTGACGATGTGAGACGTTACCTGTCTGAGACGTTACCTGTCTGACTGTGACGATGTGAGACGTTACCTGTCTGACTGTGATGATGTGAGACGTTACCTGTCTGACTGTGATGATGTGAGACGTTACCTGTCTGACTGTGATGATGTGAGACGTTACCTGTCTGACTGTGATGATGTGAGACGTTACCTGTCTGAGACGTTACCTGTCTGACTGTGATGATGTGAGACGTTACCTGTCTGACTGTGACAGTGTGAGACGTTACCTGTCTAACTGTGATGGTGTGAGACGTTACCTGTCTGACTGTGATGGTGTGAGACGTTACCTGTCTGAGACGTTACCTGTCTGACTGTGATGATGCGAGACGTTATCTGTCTAACCGTGATGGTGTGAGACGTTACCTGTCTGAGACGTTACCTGTCTGACTGTGATGATGTGAGACGTTACCTGTCTGACTGTGATGATGTGAGACGTTACCTGTCTGAGACGTTACCTGTCTGACTGTGACGACGTGAGATGTTACCTGTCTGACTGTGATGATGTGAGACGTTACCTGTCTGACTGTGACGATGTGAGACGTTACCTGTCTGAGACGTTACCTGTCTGAGACGTTACCTGTCTGAGACGTTACCTGTCTGGGACGTTACCTGTCTGACTGTGATGATGCGAGACGTTACCTGTCTGAGACGTTACCTGTCTGAGACGTTACCTGTCTGAGACGTTACCTGTCTGGGACGTTACCTGTCTAACTGTGATGGTGTGAGACGTTACCTGTCTGACTGTGATGATGTGAGACGTTACCTGTCTGAGACGTTACCTGTCTGAGACGTTACCTGTCTGACTGTGATGATGTGAGGCGTTACCTGTCTGAGGCGTTACTTGTCTGAGAGACGTTACCTGTCTGACTGTGACGATGTGAGACGTTACCTGTCTGACTGTGATGATGTGAGACGTTACCTGTCTGACTGTGATGATGTGAGACGTTACCTGTCTGACTGTGATGATGTGAGACGTTACCCGTCTGAGACGTTACCTGTCTGACTGTGATGATGTGAGCGTTACCTGTCTGACTGTGACGGTGTGAGACGTTACCTGTCTGAGAACTGTGATGGTGTGAGACGTTACCTGTCTGACTGTGATGGTGTGAGACGTTACCTGTCTGACTGTGCGTTACCTGTCTGAGACGTTACCGTCTGACTGTGATGATGTGAGCGTTACCTGTCTGAGACGTTACCTGTCTGACTGTGATGATGTGAGACGTTACCTGTCTGACTGTGATGATGTGAGACGTTACCTGTCTGAGACGTTACCTGTCTGACTGTGACAACGTGAGATGTTACCTGTCTGACTGTGATGATGTGAGACGTTACCCGTCTGACTGTGACGATGTGAGACGTTACCTGTCTGAGACGTTACCTGTCTGACTGTGACGATGTGAGACGTTACCTGTCTGACTGTGACGACGTGAGATGTTACCTGTCTGACTGTGATGATGTGAGACGTTACCTTCTGACTGTGACGACGTGAGACGTTACCTGTCTGACTGTGATGATGTGAGACGTTACCTGTCTGAGACGTTACCTGTCTGACTGTGATGATGTGAGACGTTACCTGTCTGGAGACGTTACCTGTCTGACTGTGACGACGCGAGACGTTACCTGTCTGACTTTCTCCATTCCCAGAGTGATGATGTAAGAGATGACGATCCACTCCTGCAGGGGACGGCCAGCGTTCCATCTTGACCAGGATGATGTAGTTGTACAAACACAGGTAGGCCAGGTAGGAGATCTGAGGAGACACGGAAAACAGCTCGGAGCTTTTAGGAGAACATGTACACAAGACCAGAGGTCGGGGCAGCAGTGGTGTTTTTAGGCCACAAGACCAGAGGTCGGGGCAGCAGTGGTGTTTTAGGACACCAGACCAGAGGTCGGGGCAGCAGTGGTGTTTTAGGCCACAAGACCAGAGGTCGGGGTAGCAGTGGTGTTTTAGGACACAAGACCAGAGGTCGGGGCAGCAGTGGTGTTTTAGGCCACAAGACCAGAGGTCGGGGCAGCAGTGGTGTTTTAGGACACAAGACCAGAGGTCGGGGTAGCAGTGGTGTTTTAGGACACAAGACCAGAGGTCGGGCAGCAGTGGTGTTTTTAGGACACAAGACCAGAGGTCGGGCAGCAGTGGTGTTTTAGGACACAAGACCAGAGGTCGGGGTAGCAGTGGTAAGTTTTAGGACACAAGCCCAGAGGTCGGGGTAGCAGTGGTATTTTAGGACACAAGACCAGAGGTCGGGGTAGAAGTGGTGTTTTAGGACACAAGACCAGAGGTCAGGGCAGCAGTGGTGTTTTAGGACACAAGACCAGAGGTCGGGGCAGCAGTGGTGTTTAGGACACAAGACCAGAGGTCGGGTCAACAGTGGTGTTTTAGGACACAAGACCAGAGGTCGGGTCAACAGTGGTGTTTAGGACACAAGACCAGAGGTCAGGGCAGCAGTGATGTTTTAGGACACAAGACCAGAGGTCAGGGCAGCAGTGGTGTTTTAGGACACAAGACCAGAGGTCGGGGCAGCAGGGGTGTTTTAGGACACAAGACCAGAGGTCGGGGCAGCAGGGGTGTTTTAGGACACAAGACCAGAGGTCGGGCAGCAGTGGTGTTTTAGAACACAAGACCAGAGGTCTGGCAGCAGTTGTGTTTTAGAACACAAGACCAGAGGTCGGGCAGCAGTGGTGTTTTAGGACACAAGACCAGAGGTCGGGCAGCAGTGGTGTTTTAGGGACACAAGACCAGAGGTCGGGTAGCAGGTGTGTTTTAGGACACAAGACCAGAGGTCGGGCAGCAGTTGTGTTTTAGGACACAAGACCAGAGGTCGGGTAGCAGTTGTGTTTTAGGACACAAGACCAGAGGTCGGGCAGCAGTGGTGTTTTAGGACACAAGACCAGAGGTCGGGGCAGCAGTGGTGTTTTAGGACACAAGACCAGAGGTCGGGCAACAGTGGTGTTTTAGGACACAAGACCAGAGGTCGGGGCACCAGTGGTGTTTTAGGACACAAGACCAGAGGTCGGGGCAGCAGTGGTGTTTTAGGACACAAGACCAGAGGTCGGGGTAGCAGTGGTGTTTTAGGACACAAGACCAGAGGTCGGGGTAGTAGTGGTGTTTAGGACACAAGACCAGAGGTCAGGGCAGCAGTGGTGTTTTAGGACACAAGACCAGAGGTCGGGCAGCAGTGGTGTTTTAGGACACAAGACCAGAGGTCGGGTCAACAGTGGTGTTTTAGGACACAAGACCAGAGGTCGGGTCAACAGTGGTGTTTTAGGACACAAGACCAGAGGTCAGGGCAGCAGTGGTGTTTTAGGACACAAGACCAGAGGTCAGGGCAGCAGTGGTGTTTTAGGACACAAGACCAGAGGTCGGGGCAGCAGGGGTGTTTTAGGACACAAGACCAGAGGTCGGGGCAGCAGGGGTGTTTAGGACACAAGACCAGAGGTCGGGGTAGCAGTGGTGTTTTAGGACACAAGACCAGAGGTCGGGGCAGCAGTGGTGTTTTAGGACACAAGACCAGAGGTTAGGCAGCAGTGGTGTTTTAGGACACAAGACCAGAGGTCAGGCAGCAGTGGTGTTTTAGGACACAAGACCAGAGGTCGGGGTAGCAGTGGTGTTTTAGAACACAAGACCAGAGGTCGGGCAGCAGTGGTGTTTAGAACACAAGACCAGAGATCGGGCAGCAGTGGTGTTTTAGAACACAAGACCAGAGGTCAGGCAGCAGTGGTGTTTTAGAACACAAGACCAGAGGTCAGGCAGTTGTGTTTTAGAACACAAGACCAGAGGTCGGGCAGCAGTGGTGTTTTAGGACACAAGACCAGAGGTCGGGCAGCAGTGGTGTTTTAGGACACAAGACCAGAGGTCGGGGCAGCAGTGGTGTTTTAGGACACAAGACCAGAGGTCGGGGTAGCAGTGGTGTTTTAGGACACAAGACCAGAGGTCGGGCAGCAGTGGTGTTTTTAGGCCACAAGACCAGAGGTCGGGCAGCGGCAGCAGTGGTGTTTTAGGACACAAGACCAGAGGTCGGGCAGCAGTGGTGTTTTAGGACACAAGACCAGAGGTCGGGGTAGCAGTGGTGTTTTAGGACACAAGACCAGAGGTCGGGGCAACAGTGGTGTTTTAGGACACAAGACCAGAGGTCGGGGCAGCAGTGGTGTTTTAGGACACAAGACCAGAGGTCTGCAGCAGTGGTGTTTTAGGACACAAGACCAGAGGTCAGGGCAACAGTGGTGTTTTAGGACACAAGACCAGAGGTCGGGCAGCAGTGGTGTTTTAGGACACAAGACCAGAGGTCGGGGTAGCAGTGGTGTTTTAGGACACAAGACCAGAGGTCGGGGTAGCAGTGGTGTTTTAGGACACCAGACCAGAGGTCGGGGCAGCAGTGGTGTTTTAGGACACCAGACCAGAGGTCGGGGCAGCAGTGGTGTTTTAGGACACAAGACCAGAGGTCGGGGTAGCAGTGGTGTTTTAGGACACAAGACCAGAGGTCGGGCAGTAGTGGTGTTTTAGGCCACAAGACCAGAGGTCGGGGCAACAGTGGTGTTTTAGGACACAAGACCAGAGGTCAGGGCAGCGGTGGTGTTTTAGGACACAAGACCAGAGGTCGGGGCAACAGTGGTGTTTTAGGACACAAGACCAGAGGTCGGGCAGCAGTGGTGTTTTAGGACACAAGACCAGAGGTCGGGGTAGCAGTGGTGTTTTAGGACACAAGCCCAGAGGTCGGGGTAGCAGTGGTATTTTAGGACACAAGACCAGAGGTCGGGTAGAAGTGGTGTTTTAGGACACAAGACCAGAGGTCAGGGCAGCAGTGGTGTTTTAGGACACAAGACCAGAGGTCGGGGCAGCAGTGGTGTTTTAGGACACAAGACCAGAGGTCGGGTCAACAGTGGTGTTTTAGGACACAAGACCAGAGGTCGGGTCAACAGTGGTGTTTTAGGACACAAGACCAGAGGTCAGGGCAGCAGTGATGTTTTAGGACACAAGACCAGAGGTCAGGGCAGCAGTGGTGTTTTAGGACACAAGACCAGAGGTCGGGGCAGCAGGGGTGTTTTAGGACACAAGACCAGAGGTCGGGGCAGCAGGGGTGTTTTAGGACACAAGACCAGAGGTCGGGCAGCAGTGGTGTTTTAGAACACAAGACCAGAGGTCTGGCAGCAGTTGTGTTTTAGAACACAAGACCAGAGGTCGGGCAGCAGTGGTGTTTTAGGGACACAAGACCAGAGGTCGGGCAGCAGTGGTGTTTTAGGACACAAGACCAGAGGTCGGGTAGCAGTTGTGTTTTAGGACACAAGACCAGAGGTCGGGCAGCAGTTGTGTTTTAGGACACAAGACCAGAGGTCGGTAGCAGTTGTGTTTTAGGACACAAGACCAGAGGTCGGGCAGCAGTGGTGTTTTAGGACACAAGACCAGAGGTCGGGGCAGCAGTGGTGTTTTAGGACACAAGACCAGAGGTCGGGGCAACAGTGGTGTTTTAGGACACAAGACCAGAGGTCAGGGCAGCAGTGGTGTTTTAGGACACAAGACCAGAGGTCGGGGCAGCAGTGGTGTTTTAGGACACAAGACCAGAGGTCGGGTAGCAGTGGTGTTTTAGGACACAAGACCAGAGGTCGGGGTAGTAGTGGTGTTTTAGGACACAAGACCAGAGGTCAGGGCAGCAGTGGTGTTTTAGGACACAAGACCAGAGGTCGGGCAGCAGTGGTGTTTTGGGACACAAGACCAGAGGTCGGGTCAACAGTGGTGTTTTAGGACACAAGACCAGAGGTCGGGTCAACAGTGGTGTTTTAGGACACAAGACCAGAGGTCAGGCAGCAGTGGTGTTTTAGGACACAAGACCAGAGGTCAGGGCAGCAGTGGTGTTTTAGGACACAAGACCAGAGGTCGGGGGCAGCAGGGGTGTTTTAGGACACAAGACCAGAGGTCGGGGCAGCAGGGGTGTTTTAGGACACAAGACCAGAGGTCGGGTAGCAGTGGTGTTTTAGGACACAAGACCAGAGGTCGTGGGGCAGCAGTGGTGTTTTAGGGACACAAGACCAGAGGTCAGGCAGCAGTGGTGTTTTAGGACACAAGACCAGAGGTCAGGCAGCAGTGGTGTTTTAGGGACACAAGACCAGAGGTCGGGGTAGCAGTGGTGTTTTAGAACACAAGACCAGAGGTCGGGCAGCAGTGGTGTTTTAGAACACAAGACCAGAGATCGGGCAGCAGTGGTGTTTTAGAACACAAGACCAGAGGTCAGGCAGCAGTTGTGTTTTAGAACACAAGACCAGAGGTCGGGGTAGCGGTGGTATTTTAGGACACAAGACCAGAGGTCGGGGCAACAGTGGTGTTTTAGGACACAAGACCAGAGGTCGGGGCAACAGTGGTGTTTTAGGACACAAGACCAGAGGTCGGGCAGCAGTGGTGTTTTAGGACACAAGACCAGAGGTCGGGCAGCAGTGGTGTTTTAGGACACAAGACCAGAGGTCGGGGCAACAGTGGTGTTTTAGGACACAAGACCAGAGGTCGGGCAGCAGTGGTGTTTTAGGACACAAGACCAGAGGTCGGGGTAGCAGTGGTGTTTTAGGACACAAGACCAGAGGTCGGGGTAGCAGTGGTGTTTTAGGACACAAGACCAGAGGTCAGGGTAGCAGTGGTGTTTTAGGACACAAGACCAGAGGTCGGGCAGCAGTGGTGTTTTAGGACACAAGACCAGAGGTCGGGCAGCAGTGGTGTTTTAGGACACAAGACCAGAGGTCAGGGTAGCAGTGGTGTTTTAGGACACAAGACCAGAGGTCGGGCAGCAGTGGTGTTTTAGGACACAAGACCAGAGGTCGGGCAGCAGTGGTGTTTTAGGACACAAGACCAGAGGTCGGGGCAGCAGTGGTGTTTTAGGCCACAAGACCAGAGGTCGGGGTAGCAGTGGTGTTTTAGGACACAAGACCAGAGGTCGGGGCAGCAGTGGTGTTTTAGGCCACAAGACAAAGTGCTGTCGATCAATAATCACACATCTTCAGATCACCATTAGCTGATATCATATTATCATTATATTAAATAGTAGTATATTATCTGTGGATAAGGTCTATTTGTCACCTCTGTGCTGATAGTCATTTCAAAACAACAAAACCAAGGATTCACAAAAGTAAATTTCCAAAGTCTGTGGTGTTGAGAAATGCTTCCTAAATAACATTTTTTGTTGTTGTTTGTATTAAAAGTCTACTTGCCGTGTTGAACCAGAATTTGGTGAAAGGAGTGTTGTAGAATTCATAGATCTTCTTTCCGATTGGAACTCTTCTCTTTTTTACGGAGCTTTCTTCTTCATCCCCCTTTCTGGACACCCCATCAGCATTCACTTCCTGAAAGCATGGTCGACAGAAACAACCGCCATGAATTTACATTCACTTCCAGAAAGCATGGCCGACAGAAACAACCGTCATGAATTTACATTCACTTCCTGAAAGCATGGCCGACAGAAACAACCGTCATGAATTTACATTCACTTCCTGAAAGCATGGTCGACAGAAACGACCGTCAGGAATTTACATTCACTTCCTGAAAGCATGGTCGACAGAAACGACCGTCATGAATTTACATTCACTTCCTGAAAGCATGGTCGACAGAAACGACCGTCAGGAATTTACATTCACTTCCTGAAAGCATGGTCGACAGAAACAACCGCCATGAATTTACATTCACTTCCTGAAAGCACGGTCGACAGAAACAACCGTCATGAATTTACATTCACTTCCTGAAAGCATGGTCGATAGAAACAACCGCCATGAATTTACATTCACTTCCTGAAAGCATGGTCGACAGAAACAACCGTCATGAATTTACATTCACTTCCTGAAAGCATGGTCGACAGAAACAACCGTCATGAATTTACATTCACTTCCTGAAAGCATAGTCGACAGAAACAACCGCCATGAATTTACATTCACTTCCTGAAAGCATGGTCGACAGAAACGACCGCCATGAATTTACATTCACTTCCTGAAAGCATGGTCGACAGAAACAACCGCCATGAATTTACATTCACTTCCTGAAAGCATGGTCGACAGAAACAACCGCCATGAATTTACATTCACTTCCTGAAAGCACGGTCGACAGAAACGACCGTCAGGAATTTACATACAGGACTTTACAGTACATTTGAATGTAGTATTAAATGTAAAGTAGTATTAAGTATTATAAAAAAAACAGATAAACCAATCAAGCAATCCACTGATGACCGACCGACCAATCAATCAATCAATCAATCAACCAATCAGATTGCTTGACTGTCAGCGTTCACCTTGCTGGATTTATTGTCATCGTCTTTGTCCTTCGCTTCTTCTTCGTTCTCCGCTGGGGCTTGACATGTCACTTCCTCCCCGAGTCGAAAATCCATGAGGAGAATCGAAGGTGGGAAAATTATGCCAAATATCACCTGTGGGACACAGAGATGAGAGAAGAAGGATTTCAGTTGAACTGCTATTTGTCTCAAGCACCAAAATGACACAAAACCACACATTCTCGACCAGTTATTAGTGTATTACATATTTATAAACCATCTATACACCAATTATTAACGGGCTATAAACTCCTTATAAATAATTTGCAAACCTAGTATAAAGTATACCTTATACTCAAATACTTTACATTGAGTATACTTTAATGTAAAATGTTACCAATATGTTAGCTTAATGTAAAATGTTACCAATATGTTAGCCTAATGTAAAATGTTACCAATATGTTAGCCTAATGTAAAATGTTACCAATGTGTTAGCCTAATGTAAAATGTTACCAATATGTTAGCCTAATGTAAAATGTTACCAATATGTTAGCCTAATGTAAAATGTTACCAATGTGTTAGCCTAATGTAAAATGTTACCAATATGTTAGCCTAATGTAAAATGTTACCAATGTTTTAGCCTAATGTAAAATGTTACCAATGTGTTAGCCTAATGTAAAATGTTACCAATGTGTTAGCCTAATGTAAAATGTTACCAATATGTTAGCCTAATGTAAAATGTTACCAATGTTTTAGCCTAATGTAAAATGTTACCAATATGTTAGCCTAATGTAAAATGTTACCAATATGTTAGCCTAATGTAAAGTGTAACCAGTGTGTTAGCCTAATGTAAAATGTTACCAATGTTTTAGCCTAATGTAAAATGTTACCAATATGTTAGCCTAATGTAAAATGTTACCAATATGTTAGCCTAATGTAAAGTGTAACCAGTGTGTTAGCCTAATGTAAAATGTTACCAATATGTTAGCCTAATGTAAAATGTTACCAATGTGTTAGCCTAATGTAAAATATTACCAATATGTTAGCCTAATGTAAAATATTACCAATGTTTTAGCCTAATGTAAAATGTTACCAATGTGTTAGCCTAATGTAAAATGTTACCAATGTTTTAGCCTAATGTAAAATGTTACCAATGTGTTAGCCTAATGTAAAATGTTACCAATGTTTTAGCCTAATGTAAAATGTTACCAATATGTTAGCCTAATGTAAAATGTTACCAATGTGTTAGCCTAATGTAAAATATTACCAATATGTTAGCCTAATGTAAAATATTACCAATGTTTTAGCCTAATGTAAAATGTTACCAATGCGTTAGCCTAATGTAAAATGTTACCAATGTTTTAGCCTAATGTAAAGTGTAACCAATGTGTTAGCCTAATGTAAAATGTTACCAATGTTTTAGCCTAATGTAAAGTGTAACCAGTGTGTTAGCCTAATGTAAAATTTTACCAATATGTTAGCCTAATGTAAAATGTTACCAATATGTTAGCCTAATGTAAAATTTTACCAATATGTTAGCCTAATGTAAAATGTTACCAATATGTTAGCCTAATGTAAAATGTTACCAATATGTTAGCCTAATGTAAAGTGTAACCAGTGTGTTAGCCTAATGTAAAATGTTACCAATATGTTAGCCTAATGTAAAGTGTAACCAATGTGTTAGCCTAATGTAAAATGTTACCAATATGTTAGCCTAATGTAAAGTGTAACCAGTGTGTTAGCCTAATGTAAAATGTTACCAATATGTTAGCCTAATGTAAAATGTTACCAATGTGTTAGCCTAATGTAAAATGTTACCAATGTGTTAGCCTAATGTAAAATGTTACCAATGTGTTAGCCTAATGTAAAATGTTACCAATGTGTTAGCCTAATGTAAAATGTTACCAATGTGTTAGCCTAATGTAAAATGTTACCAATATGTTAGCCTAATGTAAAATGTTACCAATGTGTTAGCCTAATGTAAAATGTTACCAGTGAGTTAGCTTAAAAGATCTGACCCTTCTTTCAATTTTCGCCTAAAATGACATGAAAGCATTTGACATAGACAAATCTAACTGCCTGTAGTTCAGGACCTGAAGCAAGGATATGCATATTATTGATACAGTTTGAAAGGAAACACTTTGGAGTTTGTGTAAATGTCAAATGAATGTAGGAGAATAAAACACATTAGATCTGGTAAAAGATAATACAAAGAAAAATGTGTTTTTAAAATATTTTTTTGTACCATCATCTTTGAAATGCAAGAGAAAGGCCATAATGTATTATTCCAGCCCAGGTGCAATTTAGATTTTGCCCACTAGATGGCAACAGTGTATGTGCAAAGTTTTAGATGGGTCCAATGAACCACTGCATTTCAGTTCAAATTGTTGTATCAAGCCCAAATGTGCCAAATTGGTTTATTAATACATTTTTAAGTTCATAAGTTCATGTGCAGTCTCCTCAAACAATAGCATCGTATTATTTCACTGTAATAGCTACGGTAAATTGGACAGTGCATTTAGATTAACAAGAATTTAAGCTTTCTGTCAATATCAGATATGTCTATATCCTGGGAAATATTCTTGTTACTTATAACCTCATGTTAATCACATTAGCCTAGATTAGCTCAACCGTCCTGCGGGGGGACCCACAGATCCTGTAGAGGTTTTAACCCCTTAAGGTCAATGTCTGCACCCTGCGGAAATCAATAGGAGTAATACAAAAATCCCAATAAAAATCTGTCAGTTTAAACTAGAGATACACCACATACACCAGCAGTATGTGGATTTGGCTTTTCAGCCACACCCATTACGGACAGAGCTCAGTGACTTTCAATGTGGCACCGTCATAGTATGCCACCTTTTCAAGCAAGTTATTAGTTCATTACATTTCTGCCCTGCTAGGCCCCGATCAGCTGTAAGTGCGGTTATTGTGAAGTGGAACGTCTAGAGCAACAACGGCTCAGCCGTGAAGTGGTAGGCCACACAAGCTCACAGAACGGGACCGCCGAGTGCTGAGCGTGTAGTGAGTAAAAATGGTCTGTCCTCGGTTACAACACTCACTACCGAGTTCCAAACTGCCTGAGGAAAAACGTCACAAGAACTGTTCGTTGGAAGCTTCATGAAATTGGTTTCCATGGCCGAGCAGCCGCACACAAGCCTAACATCATCATGCGCAATGTCAAACGTCGGCTGGAGTGGTGTAAAGCTCACCGGCATTGGACTCTGGAGCAGTGGAAATGCGAGACAAATCTGGGTTTGGCAGATACCAGGAGAACGCTACCTGACCCAATGCAATAGTATCAACTGTGAAGTTTGGTGGAGGAGGAATAATGGTCTGGGGCTGTTTTTCATGGTTCAGGCCCCTTAGTTCCAGTGAAGGGAAATCTTAACACTACAGCATACAATGACATTTGAGACAATTCTGTGCTTCCAACTTCGTGGCAACAGTTTGGGGAAAGCCCTTTCCTGTTTCAAAATAACAATGCCCCCGTGTACAAAGCAAGGTCCATACAGAAATGGTTTGTCAAGATCTTTGTGGATGAACTTGACTGGCCTGCGAGGAGCCCTGACCGCAACCCCATCGAACACCTTTGGGATGAATTGGAACGCCGATTGAGAGTCAGGCCCAACATCAGTGTCCCCTCAGCAATGTTCCAACATCTAGTGGAAAGCCTTCCCAGAAGAGGAGGCTGTTATAGCAGCAAAGGGGGACCAACTCCATATTAATGCCTTCCCAGAAGAGGGGAGGCTGTTATAGCCGCAAATGGGGGACAAACTCCATATTAACGTCCATGATTTTGGACTGAGATGATCGACGAGCAGTGTATCTGTTTTTGCATTGATGCATCTCAACCCACCGCCCACGGTGAAAGGTGACAGAGCTGCCACAGTGTTTGTCAGACCATGAGACAACCCATCTGCGGTGAAAGGTGACAGAGCTGCCACGGTGTTTGTCAGACCATGAGACATCCCATCTGCGGTGAAAGGTGACAGAGCTGCCACGGTGTTTGTCAGACCATGAGACAGCCCATCTGCGGTGAAAGGTGACAGAGCTGCCACGGTGTTTGTCAGACCATGAGACCACCCATCTGCGGTGAAAGGTGACAGAGCTCCCGCAGTGTTTTGTCAGACCATGAGACATCCTGAAAATCAATCTTCTCATAAAATTGTCTGTGGCCTACAAATCTTGCTATGGAAAGATGAGTCTCTCATGAACAAGATGGTGTTCTCCGATTTACTCTATGACCCCTAAAAGCCTCTTGGGAATTTTTTAAGTTGGTACAGCTGATCTGCCAACTTCTGTCTGTAGCCTCCGAACCGTTTGGGATGCACACTAATCTGACCCATCTGTGGAGACTCTCACAAACACGTAGATGTTGGTTGTTTTGCTCTAGGATGCCCACAAGCCTCACAAGACTCATCTAAGGCCTGGTCCACTGGTACCAATTGAAAAAATGAATGGAAGTACTGTATACACACCATATACTCACACTACACAGTCACTCCCACACAAATCCCCTCACACATTCAAACGTTACACACACACAGATGTTTTTATTATTATAACTTTTTAAATTCTGCATCTTTGGAGAAGGTTCATAAGAAAGCATTTCAATGTAAAGTCTACACCAGCTGTATTCGGAGCCTGTGATAAAGTACCATTTGATTTGATTCCAGGTTCAACGTTTGACATGACTGAGTTAGCTGAAGTTGTCTAGCTAGCTAGCTAGCAAGTGACAAGAACGTTATCCAGCCTGCATAGCAACCATTTTGTTCAGAACGGATGATCAGTCCTTTTTGCATAGCAACCATGCAAAAATAATTAACGACTGGGTGGCGTCTGTAGCAACTTGACCAAAATAACTAACATCCAGGATTTTTGTCTGGACTATATCTTCTGGTGAAATAATGACATTTTATGAATTTACTTATCTAAAAAAAAGGAGAAATATGTAATTTATTGTTAATTTGTTGGTATGTTGGTAACAGTTTTATGAAAGCAATAAGACACGTGAGGCAGTGATGTATCATGAATACAGTCACAGGTAAATGGGTTGATTGGCTCTCTGCTATCGCTTGGCCATGTTCAGGTCTTTAACCCACCTTGAACCCGTTCCTCTTGCCCATTCTCAGACATCCCATCCACATATCAGTGAGCAGCATCTGACTGCAGGTGTGGGCGATGAAGTCTCTGTGCTTGGCGGCTACAGCCAGTTTCAGGCAGGTAGAGTCGCTCCAGTTCTTTAGCTGATAGGTCAGTAGTTTCATGGCCACCTGCTCATCGTGCTTATAGGACTGGTCTAGGAGCTCGTAGGCCAGCTGGCCAAACTCTCTGAGGAGGGAAGAAAGAAGACGTTGTGCTTAGGGGTCAATTCCATTTACAATTCCAATTTTCTTATTTGGAATTTGAGTTTGCTTCCTGAATTTCCTCACTAACGTGAACCTTTCTGCTAGCTAGTCCCTCACTAAGGTGAACCTTTCTGCTAGCTAGTCCCTCACTAAGGTGAACCTTCTGCTAGCTAGCCCTCACTA
Source organism: Oncorhynchus nerka (assembly GCF_034236695.1). Lineage (NCBI taxonomy): Eukaryota > Metazoa > Chordata > Actinopteri > Salmoniformes > Salmonidae > Oncorhynchus > Oncorhynchus nerka. The sequence continues at coordinate 102,144,129 of NC_088422.1, forward strand.
ACGTGACCCCAACGCTGTTAAACCTTTCTGCTAGCTAGCCCTCACTAACGTGACCCCAACGCTGTTAAACCTTTCTGCTAGCTAGCCCTCACTAACATGACCCCAACGCTGTTAAACCTTTCTGCTAGCTAGCCTCTCACTAACGTGACCCCAACGCTGTTAAACCTTCTGCTAGCTAGCCTCTCACTAACGTGACCCCAACGCTGTTAAACCTTTCTGCTAGCTAGCCCTCACTAACGTGACCCCAACGCTGTTAAACCTTTCTGCTAGCTAGCCCTCACTAACGTGAACCTTTCTGCTAGCTAGCCTCTCACTAACGTGAACCTTTCTGCTGCTAGTCCCTCACAACGTGAACCTTCTGCTAGTTAGTCCTCACTAACGTGAACCTTCTACATAGTCCTCACTAACGTGAACCTTCGCTAGTCCCTCACTAACGTGAACCTTCTGCTCTAGTCCCTCACTAACGTGAACCTTTCTGCTAGCTAGCCTCTCACTAACGTGAACCTTTCTGCTAGCTAGTCCTCACTAACGTGAACCTTTCTGCTAGATAGTCCTCACTAACGTGAACCTTTCTGCTAGCTAGTCCCTCACTAACATGAACCTTTCTGCTAGCTAGTCCTCACTAACGCGAACCTTCTGCTAGATAGTCCTCACTAACGTGAACCTTTCTGCTAGCTAGTCCTCACTAACATGAACCTTTCTGCTAGCTAGTCCCTCACTAACGTGAACCTTCTGCTAGCTAGTCCTCACTAACGTGAACCTTCTGCTAGCTAGCCTCTCACTAACGTGAACCTTTCTGCTAGCTAGCCCTCGCTAACGTGAACCTTTCTGCTAGCTAGTCCCTCACTAACGTGAACCTTTCTGCTAGCTAGCCTCTCACTAACGTGAACCTTTCTGCTAGCTAGTCCTCACTAACGTGAACCTTTCTGCTAGCTAGTCCCTCACTAACGTGAACCTTTCTGCTAGCTAGTCCCTCACTAACGTGAACCTTTTGCTAGCTAGTCCTCACTAACGTGAACCTTTCTGCTAGCTAGTCCCTCACTAACGTGATCCCCACAATGTTGGACTGAAACCTTCTGCTAGCTAGTCCCTCACTAACGTGATCCCCACACTGTTGACTGAAACCTTCTGCTAGCTAGTCCCTCACTAACTTGATCCCAACACTGTTGGACTGAAACCTTTCTGCTAGCTAGTCCTCACTAACGTGATCCCAACACTGTTAGATTGAAACCTTTCTGCTAGCTAGTCCCTCACTAACGTGATCCCAATGCTGTTGGACTGAAGCCTTCTGCTAGCTAGTCCCTCACTAACTGATCCCAACGCTGTTAAATCTTTCTGCTAGCTAGTCCTCACTAACGTGAACCTTCTGCTAGCTAGCCTCTCACTAACGTGAACCTTTCTGCTAGCTAGCCTCTCACTAACGTGAACCTTTCTGCTAGCTAGTCCCTCACTAACGTGAACCTTTCTGCTAGCTAGCCTCTCACTAACGTGAACCTTTCTGCTAGCTAGTCCCTCACTAACGTGAACCTTTCTGCTAGCTAGTCCTCACTAACGTGAACCTTTGCTGCTAGTCCCTCACTAACGTGAACCTTTCTGCTAGCTAGTCCTCACTAACGTGAACCTTTCTGCTAGCTAGTCCCTCACTAACGTGATCCCCACACTGTTGGACTGAAACCTTTCTGCTAGCTAGTCCCTCACTAACGTGATCCCCACACTGTTGGACTGAAACCTTTCTGCTAGCTAGTCCTCACTAACTTGATCCCACACTGTTGGACTGAAACCTTTCTGCTAGCTAGTCCCTCACTAACGTGATCCCAACACTGTTGGACTGAAACCTTTCTGCTAGCTAGTCCTCACTAACGTGATCCCAATGCTGTTGGACTGAAGCCTTCTGCTAGCTAGTCCTCACTAACTTGATCCCAACGCTGTTAAATCTTTCTGCTAGCTAGTCCCTCACTAACGTGACCCCAACGCTGTTAGATTGAAACCTTTCTGCTAGCTAGTCCCTCACTAACGTGATCCCAACACTGTTGGACTGAAACCTTTCTGCTAGCTAGTCCCTCACTGACGTGATCCCAACACTGTTGGACTGAAACCTTTCTGCTAGCTAGTCCCTCACTAACGTGATCCCAATGCTGTTGGATTGAAACCTTTCTGCTAGCTAGTCCCTCACTAACGTGATCCCAACACTGTTGGACTGAAACCTTTCTGCTAGCTAGTCCCTCACTAACGTGATCCCAATGCTGTTGGATTGAAACCTTTCTGCAAGCTAGCCCCTCACTAACTTGACCCCAACACTGTTAAATCTAAACCTTTCTGCTAGCTAGCCTTGAAAAGCTTTCTGCTAGCTAGCCCCTCACTAACGTGACCCCAACACTGTTAAATCTAAACCTTTCTGCTAGCTAGTCCCTCACTAACTTGACCCCCACACTGTTAAATCTAACCTTTCTGCTAGCTAGCCCCTCACTAACTTGACCCCCACACTGTTAAATCTAACCTTTCTGCTAGCTAGTCCCTCACTAACTTGACCCCCACACTGTTAAATCTAACCTTTCTGCTAGCTAGTCCCTCACTAACTTGACCCCAACACTGTTAAATCTAAACCTTTCTGCTAGCTAGTCCCTCACTAACTTGACCCCCACACTGTTAAATCTAACCTTTCTGCTAGCTAGCCCCTCACTAACTTGACCCCAACACTGTTAAACCTTTCTGCTAGCTAGCGCCTCACTAACTTGACCCCCACACTGTTAAATCTAACCTTTCTGCTAGCTAGCCCTCACTAACTTGACCCCAACACTGTTAAATCTAAACCTTTCTGCTAGCTAGCGCCTCACTAACTTGACCCCCACACTGTTAAATCTAACCTTTCTGCTAGCTAGCCCTCACTAACTTGACCCCAACACTGTTAAATCTAAACCTTTCTGCTAGCTAGCCCCTCACTAACTTGGAATTGTTTTCCAGGTCCTGGAAGATGTCGTCCACCAGTTCACTCTGAGACGACTCGTGGGCCATGGCCTTGTACAGCTTACAGGCCACCAGAGCTTTGGCCATGGCCTCTTCCCCCCTCTTCCACAGGAACAGAGCCATCTTCTGACGCTTCATGAGAACGGCCCACACCATCAGCTCATGGAACGGGTACTGGAAGCGGCTGACCTCCGGGTCGTCCACATCGATGTCGATCTCTTCCTCTTTCTTCTTCTTCTTCTTCTTCCCTTTACTGTTGCCTTTTCCTCCTGGCTCGTCGTCCTGGTATGAATCAGATGGACATTAGAAATATGAAGTATTGGATGTAGGGCGAATCTTAACTTCACTTCACTGAAGTCAAACGTTTGCTTAGACATGCATTGATACCAATGGGAGACTAAGTGGATTCTCCCCTGTATACAGAAATGAATTCAAGTGGTTATTGTATTGGTATGGATGATATTGTAATGAAACAGGCAGGGAGCAGGCCTCGAACCCTCAACCTTCTTAACCCGAAGTCCAGCGTGCTATCGACTGTGCCGCAAAAGCATGCTCGTGCGGCAGTGTCGATTTCCGCGCTTATAAACTCAGGGTCATTACAATATGTAAATGTAAAATGTTGCTAAGTAGAACAACGGTGCTAAGTGAAAGACGAGACACTCACCTCCAGTCCTAACATTTTTAAAGCTTTCGGCTGGGAAACAAAACAAGGGGAGGAGACAGCATTTAATTAGCATGATTAACATTAGCATTCATGTTAGCATTAGCATTAGCATTTTATATATTATTATTATTAAAGTTATTATTACACTGAACAAAAATATTTAAACGCAGCACGCAACAATTTCAAATGTTTTACTGAGTTACAGTTCATATAAGGAAATCAATCAATTAAAATAAATTCATTATTTATTTTCAAATAATGTGCTTCTACGTCTGTGTTGCTTCCTGTTTGGGGTTTTAGGTTGAGTTTCTGTACTTTGTGACATAGGCGGATGCAAAAAGGACTTTATAAATACATTTGATTTGATTTGATTCATTAGGCCCTAATCTATGGATTTCACATGACTGGGAATACAGGCATGCATTGGTCAGTATCTGGTGTGACCGCCATTTGACTCATGCAGCGAGACACATCTCCTTCGCATAGAGTTGATCAGGCTGTTTATTGTGGCCTGTGAAATGTTGTCCCACTGCTCTTCAATGGCTGTGGGAACCGGAACAAGCTGTCGTACACATCGATCCAGAGCATCCCAAACATGCTCAGTGGGTAACATATCTTCCATGGAAGAACTGGGACATTTTCAGCATCCGGGAATTGTGTACAGATCCTTGTGAACGGGCAGTGCATTATCATGTTGAAACATGAGGTGATGGCGGCAGATGAATGTCACGAAAATGGGCCTCAAGATCTCGTCATGGTATCTCCATGCATTCAAATTTCCATAGATAAAATTCTATTGTGTTAGGAGCTTATGCCTGCCCATACAATAACCCCACTGCCACCATGGGGCTCTCTGTTCACAACGTTGACATCAGCAAACCGCTTGCCCACACAACACCATACACGCTATCTGCCATCTGCCCGGTACAGTTGAAACCGGGATTCATCCGTGAAGAGCACACTTCTCCAGCGTGCCAGTGGTCATCGAAGGTGAGCATTTGCCAACTGAAGTCGGTTATGACGCCGAACTGCAGTCAGGTCAAGACCCTGGTGAGGACGACAAGGACGCAGATGTGCTTCCTGAGACGGTTTCTGGCAGTTTTTGCAGAAATTCTTTGGTTGTGCAAACCCACAGTTTCATCAGCTGTCCGAGTGGCGGGTCTCATACGATCCTGCAGGTGAAGAATCTGGATGTGGAGGTCGTGGTCTGGGGTTGTGATGCCGGTTGGACGTACTGCCAAATTCTCTAAAATGACGTTGGAGGCGGCTTATGGTAGAGAAATGAACATTCAATTCTCTGGCAAGACCTTCCTGCAGTTTGCGTGCCAATTGCACGCTCGTTCAAAACTTGAGACATATGTGGCATTGTGTTGTGTGACAAAACTGCACATGTTTGTCCCCAGCACAAGGTGCACCTGTGTAACGATCATGCTGTTTGATATGCCACACCTCTCTGGTGGATGGATTATCTTGGCAAAGGAGAAATGCTCACTAACCGGGAAGTAAACAAATGTATACACACCATTTATTAAGAGAAATAAGCTTTACGTGAGTATAAAAACATTTCTGTGATCTTTTATTTCAGCTCATGAAAAATAGGAGCAACACTTTACATGTTGGCGTGTCCAGTGTATTATATTCAGATCTGTAAAGGGAGTGTTTCTCCTCACTCTTTTTAAACCGTAGAGGTTGTTGTAGAGGGTGCGGAACTGTTTCCTGGTGTAGTTACAGCGATAAGCCCCGCCCATCAGGAACTCCAGGACCAATCCGATATCGATCAAGGTGATCTGGTAATCCGGTGGAAGATTTCCCTGAAACACCAAACAACCATCATCATTATACTGTTACTGTTTTCACGTTACTATAGGGGGTCAATGTTAGGTAACACTTTACTATAGGGGGTCAATATTAGGTAACACTTTACTATAGGGGGTCAATATTAGGTAACACTTTACTATAGGGGGTCAATATTAGGTAACGCTTTACTATAGGGGGTTAATGTTAGGTATCACTTTACTATATGGGAGTCAATATTAGGTAACACTTTACTATAGGGGGTCAATATTAGGTAACACTTTACTATAGGGGGTCGATATTAGGTAACACTTTCCTATATGGGGGTCAATATTAGGTAACACTTTACTATAGGGGGTCAATATTAGGTAACACTTTACTATAGGGGGTCAATATTAGGTAACACTTTCCTATATGGGGGTCAATATTAGGTAACACTTTACTATAGGGGGTCAATATTAGGTATCACTACTATATGGGGTCAATATTAGGTAACGCTTTACTATAGGGGGTCAATATTAGGTAACACTTTACTATAGGGGGTCAATATTAGGTATTACTTTACTATAGGGGGTCAATATCAGGTAACACTTTACTATAGGGGGTCAATATTAGGTATTACTTTACTATAGGGGGTCAATATCAGGTAACACTACTATAGGGGGTCAATATTAGGTAACACTTTACTATAGGGGGTCAATATTAGGTATCACTTTACTATATGGGGGTCAATATTATATATATACATAACTCCTTAATGAAACCAGTCATAACACCCTAATGAAACCAGTCATAACACCCTAATGAAACCAGTCATAACACCTTAATGAAACCAGTCATAACACCCTAATGAAACCAGTCATAACACCTTTATGAAACCAGTCATAACACCCTAATGAAACCAGTCATAACACCCTAATGAAACCAGTCATAACACCCTAATGAAACCAGTCATAACACCTTAATGAAACCAGTCATAACACCCTAATGAAACCAGTCATAACACCTTAATGAAACCAGTCATAACACCCTAATGAAACCAGTCATAACACCTTTATGAAACCAGTCATAACACCCTAATGAAACCAGTCATAACACCCTAATGAAACCAGTCATAACACCTTAATGAAACCAGTCATAACACCCTAATGAAACCAGTCATAAGTCCTTTGTATTGTTGATGGATATTGTAAACATGTCATTGACTCCCTGTCCACATAAAGGTTGAATAATAGAAGGAAACGGTACCTTTTTAACGTCTCTAACTACAAAGTGCAGAGTATTCGTTGGGCCCAGCCTCTGTAAAAACAATCAACATAACATGGGAAACATGTTTTAACATAACAAAGCAAGTGAGGTAGATAATAGTCTCTCTCTCTCTGTCTCTCTCTCTCTCTCTCTCTCTCTCTCTCTCTCTGTGTCGATCTGTCTCTCTCTCTCTGTCTCTCTCTCCCTCTCTCTCTCTCTCTGTCTCTCTCTCTCTCTCTCTCTCTCTCTCTCTCTCTCTCCTCTCTCTCTCTCTCTCTCTCACTCTCTCTCTCTCTCTCTCTCTCTCTCTCACTCTCTCTCTCACTCTCTCTCTGTCTTTCTGTCTCTATCTTTCTCTCTGTCTCTCTCTCTGTCTTTCTGTCTCTCTCTCTGTCTCTCTCTCTGTCTCTCTGTCTCTCTCTCTATCTCTATCTCTCTCTAGTTTTCTTTGGATTATGGAAAGGGCATTATGAACCTGTTCTTTGAAAGACTTCCCCCAAAATATTGATTCTGTAATCATTAATGAAATTGAACACATAAAACACAGTGGCAATGATTTTTCTCATCAGATGTATTGATCTGGTTTTGCCACGTAAAAATCCAATTCTCAACAATATACTTCATGGATTTTTGTATATACTACTAACATGTATTTAGAAGCAAGGTTGGGGTCAAGTCCACTTAAATCAATTCTGGAAGTTAACAGAAATGGAATTGAACCCAACCCTGTTAATAAAGTTTTCATTTAGGAGAAATCAAAAAGTCATCTATCTATCTATCTATCTATCTATCTATCTATCTATCTATCTATCTATCTATCTATCTATCTATCTATCTGTCTGTCTGTCTGTCTGTCTGTCTGTCTGTCTGTCTGTCTGTCTGTCTGTCTGTCTGTCTGTCTGTCTGTCTGTCTGTCTGTCTGTCTGTCTGTCTGTCTGTCTGTCTATCTCACCGTGTTGTAGAGTTCCTCCAGACGAGGGATGGTGAGGAAGTGGTGGATGTTGACACCGTTCTCTATCAGCAGCTTGACGAAGTCCACCCTGTCCAGCACCAGGGCATCCATCATGGCCTGCTCCAGAGAGTTCACCTACAGTAGAGAAACACATTCAACTTCTTAGGGCTAGGTCCCTTTTTTTCTCCACTTCCTGTCTGAATGACGTGCCCAAAGTAAACTTCCTGGAGTTCAGGCCCAAAGTAAACTGCCTGTTGCTCAGGCCCTGAAGCCAGGATATGCATATAATTGGTTTGTAGTTTGTAGAAATGTAGAAATAATGTAGGAGAATATAACACAATAGATATGGTAGGAGAAAATCCAAAGAAAAACCAACCAGATTTTTGTTGTTGTTAAGAGACCATCCTCTTAGAATGGATAGTATAAGGGCATATTGCAAATTAGCTCCCAGGATGCAATTCCTATGGCTTCCACATGGTGTTAGCAGTCTATGTTCAAGGTTTCAGGCTTGTAACTTCCAAAATTAATAAGAAATATCCATTTTAGTAGAGTGACACAGTCTTGAAATTTGTGTTTGAGCGCCATGAAGACAGGACGCTCCTGCTAAAATCGGTTTCCTATTGAACATACTTCTTTCCGTAAGAAATATTATCGTTTGATTACATTTTAGGGTATCTGAGGAGTTAATAGAAACATATTTTGACTTGTTGAAACAAAGTTTAGGGTAGATTTTCAGATTCCTTTCTCTGCATTTTGAACAAGTGATTTACTCAAATCGATGGCGCCAACTAGACTGACTTTTGGGATATAAAGAAGGATTTTATCTAACAAAACGACACTGTTAAATGTTAAAGCTGGGACCCTTTGGATGACAAATCAGAGGAAGATTTTCAAAAAGTAAGTGAATATTTAATCGCTATTTGTGAATTTATGAAACTATTTTGAAAAAATATTTTGAAATTGGGCGCCATCCTCACATAATCGCATGGCATGTTTTCGCTGTAACAGCTACTGTAAATCAGACAGTGCAGTTAGATTAACAATAATTGAAGCTTTCAACTGATATAAGACACTTGTATGTACATAAATGTTTACTATCCATAATTTTTATGAATATTTATTTGAATTGCGCCCTCCAGTTTCACCAGAAGTTAATCCCGCTACCGGGACCCCTAGCCCTAAGAAGTGCCATAACCCTGTTCAGCACCAGGGCATCCATCATGGCCTGCTCCAGAGAGTTCACCTACAGTACTGGAGGAACCCAGGAAGACAGTAGAGGAGACAGTAAGGCTATGGATTACCACCACTGACAAGTGGGGTCCAGCAGGGGGCAGCATTACAGAACGTTAAGGTCCAATACAGCCGTTTTTTTTTCTCAATATCAAATCATTTCAAATCATAAGTTGATAAAAAAATGATCAGAAATGAACAAAATTAGCTTCTTAGCAAAGAATAATTTCAAACACTAGAATTTAGCGAGGACTGTCTGGGAGTGGTCTGAGTGGGGAGGGGGAAAACTGAATACTTGTTGTTATTGACAAGAGAGGTTTGGGAACTCTCTTCTTATTGGTCTATGAACTCAGTTACCGCCTGGTGATGTCACCAGACAGGCCCAAAACTCCATCACACCAAAACACGCTGAATTTTCAGGCGGTCTTTTCAAACTGCTCTGTACACTAAAAGGGCATTATCACATGTATTTTTTTTCTACATTTCCCAGTTTTATTCCAACTGCAAAGTGTGTAAATAAATATAAAACACCTTTAATATCAGTGTTGTCGTGGTAATGAAAGGTGGGTAAACCCTGACGCCACGATTCAGGAAGAATAAGCACTCATTAAAATATGAATTAAAGAGGTGACTTGCATTATCCTCTACATAACTGCTTCAGATAGAAATGATATGATATAGTGTATTGATGTGGTTGAATATAGTGTATTGATGTGGTTGAATATAGTGTATTGATATGGTTGAATATAGTGTATTGATATGGTTGAATATAGTGTATTGATGTGGTTGAATATAGTGTATTGATGTGGTTGAATATAGTGTATTGATGTGGTTGAATATAGTGTATTGATGTGGTTGAATATAGTGTATTGATGTGGTTGAATATAGTGTATTGATATGGTTGAATATAGTGTATTGATGTGGTTGAATATAGTGTATTGATGTGGTTGAATATAGTGTATTGATGTGGTTGAATATAGTGTATTGATATGGTTGAATATAGTGTATTGATATGGTTGAATATAGTGTATTGATGTGGTTGAATATAGTGTATTGATATGGTTGAATATAGTGTATTGATGTGGTTGAATATAGTGTATTGATGTGGTTGAATATAGTATTGATGTGGTTGAATATAGTGTATTGATATGGTTGAATATAGTGTATTGATATGGTTGAATATAGTGTATTGATGTGGTTGAATATAGTGTATTGATGTGGTTGAATATAGTGTATTGATATGGTTGAATATAGTGTATTGATGTGGTTGAATATAGTGTATTGATGTGGTTGAATATAGTGTATTGATGTGGTTGAATATAGTGTATTGATATGGTTGAATATAGTGTATTGATATGGTTGAATATAGTGTATTGATGTGGTTGAATATAGTGTATTGATATGGTTGAATATAGTGTATTGATATGGTTGAATATAGTGTATTGATGTGGTTGAATATAGTGTATTGATATGGTTGAATATAGTGTATTGATGTGGTTGAATATAGTGTATTGATATGGTTGAGGGTTGAATATAGTGTATTGATGTGTTTGAGGGTTGAATATAGTGTATTGATATGGTTGAATATAGTGTATTGATGTGGTTGAATATAGTGTATTGATATGGTTGAATATAGTGTATTGATGTGGTTGAATATAGTGTATTGATATGGTTGAATATAGTGTATTGATATGGTTGAATATAGTGTATTGATATGGTTGAATATAGTGTATTGATGTGGTTGAATATAGTGTATTGATGTGGTTGAATATAGTGTATTGATATGGTTGAATATAGTGTATTGATATGGTTGAATATAGTGTATTGATGTGGTTGAATATAGTGTATTGATATGGTTGAATATAGTGTATTGATATGGTTGAATATAGTGTATTATATGGTTGAATATAGTGTTATTGATATGTATGGTTGAATATAGTGTATTGATGTGGTTGAATATAGTGTATTGATATGGTTGAATATAGTGTATTGATGTGTTTGAGGGTTGAATATAGTGTATTGATATGGTTGAATATAGTGTATTGATATGGTTGAATATAGTGTATTGATATGGTTGAATATAGTGTATTGATATGGTTGAATATAGTGTATTGATATGGTTGAGGGTTGAATATAGTGTATTGATATGGTTGAATATAGTGTATTGATATGGTTGAATATAGTGTATTGATGTGTTTGAGGGTTGAATATAGTGTATTGATGTGGTTGAATATAGTGTATTGATATGGTTGAATATAGTGTATTGATGTGTTTGAGGGTTGAATATAGTGCATTGATGTGGTTGAATATAGTGTATTGATGTGGTTGAATATAGTGTATTGATGTGTTTGAGGGTTGAATATAGTGTATTGATGTGTTTGAGGGTTGAATATAGTGTATTGATATGGTTGAATATAGTGTATTGATATGGTTGAATATAGTGTATTGATGTGTTTGAGGGTTGAATATAGTGTATTGATGTGGTTGAATATAGTGTATTGATGTGGTTGAATATAGTGTATTGATGTGTTTGAGGATTGAATATAGTGTATTGATGTGTTTGAGGGTTGAATATAGTGTATTGATGTGTTTGAGGGTTGAATATAGTGTATTGATATGGTTGAATATAGTGTATTGATGTGGTTGAATATAGTGTATTGATGTGTTTGAGGGTTGAATATAGTGTATTGATATGGTTGAATATAGTGTATTGATATGGTTGAATATAGTGTATTGATGTGGTTGAGGGTTGAATATAGTGTATTGATATGGTTGAATATAGTGTATTGATATGGTTGAATATAGTGTATTGATATGGTTGAATATAGTGTATTGATATGGTTGAATATAGTGTATTGATGTGTTTGAGGGTTGAATATAGTGTATTGATATGGTTGAATATAGTGTATTGATGTGGTTGAATATAGTGTATTGATATGGTTGAATATAGTGTATTGATGTGTTTGAGGGTTGAATATAGTGTATTGATATGGTTGAATATAGTGTATTGATGTGGTTGAATATAGTGTATTGATGTGTTTGAATATAGTGTATTGATATGGTTGAATATAGTGTTTTGATATGGTTGAATATAGTGTATTGATATGGTTGAATATAGTGTATTGATATGGTTGAATATAGTGTATTGATATGGTTGAATATAGTGTATTGATGTGTTTGAGGGTTGAATATAGTGTATTGATGTGTTTGAGGGTTGAATATAGTGTATTGATGTGGTTGAATATAGTGTATTGATATGGTTGAATATAGTGTATTGATATGTTTGAGGGTTGAATATAGTGTATTGATGTGGTTGAATATAGTGTATTGATATGTTTGAGGGTTGAATATAGTGTATTGATATGGTTGAATATAGTGTATTGATGTGGTTGAATATAGTGTATTGATGTGGTTGAATATAGTGTATTGATGTGTTTGAGGGTTGAATATAGTGTATTGATGTGTTTGAGGGTTGAATATAGTGTATTGATGTGGTTGAATATAGTGTATTGATGTGTTTGAGGGTTGAATATAGTGTATTGATGTGGTTGAATATAGTGTATTGATATGGTTGAATATAGTGTATTGATGTGGTTGAATATAGTGTAGGTTGAATATAGTGTATTGATATGGTTGAATATAGTGTATTGATATGGTTGAATATAGTGTATTGATGTGTTTGGGTTGAATATAGTGTATTGATGTGTTTGAGGGTTGAATATAGTGTATTGATATGTTTGTTGAATATAGTGTATTGATGTGGTTGAATATAGTATTGTTGAATATAGTGTATTGATGGGTTGAATATAGTGTATTGATGTGGTTGAATATAGTGTATTGATATGAGGGTTGAATATAGTATTGTATTGATAGTGTATTGAGGATTGAATATAGTGTATTGATGTGTTTGTATTGGGTTGAATATAGTGTATTGATGTGTTTGAGGGTTGAATATAGTGTATTGATATGGTTGAATATAGTGTATTGATGTGTTTGAGGGGTTGAAATATAGTGTATTGATATGGTTGATGTGTTTGAGGGTTGAATATAGTGTAGTGAACATATATTGATATGGTTGAATATAGTGTATTGATATGGTTGAATATAGTGTATTGATGTGGTTGAGGGTTGAATATATAGTGTATTGATGTGGTTGAGGGTTGAATATAGTGTATTGATATGGTTGAATATAGTGTATTGATATGGTTGAATATAGTATTGATGTGTGGTTGAGGGTTGAATATAGTGTATTGATATGGTTGAATATAGTGTATTGATGTGTTTGAGGGTTGAATATAGTGTATTGATGTGGTTGAATATAGTGTATTGATATGGTTGAATATACTATATATTGATGTGTTTGAGGTTGAATATACTATATTGATATGTTTGGGGGTTGAATATAGTGTATTGGTATGTTTGAGGGGTTGAATATAGTGTATTGGTTATTGATTTACCCAGTTGCGTAGCTCCAGCTTCCTGGGGTCCGTTTCTTCCGGAGGTTCAGGTTTGGCCTTTGCCTCCTTTGCCCTTCTTGACCCCTGGCCTTGCCCTTCCCTGCCCCACCACCTCCACCGCGGGGCTGGGACCGGGCTCTGGTCTTCCTGGGATGCCGTGGTGTTGGCCGCCTGGAAGGTAACACAGAAGGGGTGAAAGCCTTGTTGACCCAGTTCACATGGAGCTGTTACAGTACCTGCAGTGGAGGTTGTTGTCTCACCATCACCGTTGGTTAGAGCTTCAGGTTGTGTCCCAAATGGCACCCTATTCCCTATATCGCGCACTAGTTCTGACCAAGTCCCATAGGGCTCTAGACAAAGTAGTGCACTATGTTTAGGAATTTGATGCCTTTTGGGGTCAGGTAAAATATTTATTTTGGAATATGGGCAGTTGTTCTGACTTGAGGTCTGCAAGCTGAACCTATTTCAGCCGTATTGTGCAAACTGTACTCTAACCCACTGATGCCAATTAATGATTTAGGTCAAAGGTCAAGTTGCACGTGCTTATCTGATCTCTGAATCAGATCTCTGAATCAGATCTCTGAATCAGACCCATGTCCATTACAACTCTGAATCAGATCCTGAATCAGACCCATGTCCATTAAGCAACTCTGAATCAGACCCTGTTAGACCAGCATGGTGATTGATGTTCACTACAACTCTGAATCAGACCCCGTTAGACCAGCATGGTGTTGTTCATTACAACTCTGAATCAGACCGCTGAATCAGACCCATGTCCATTACAACTCTGAATCAGACCCCGTTAGACCAGCATGGTGATGTACATTACAACTCTGAATCAGATCGCTGAATCAGACCCATGTCCATTACAACTCTGAATCAGACCCTGTTAGACCAGCATGGCATACATTACAACGCTGAATCAGACCCTGTTAGGACCAGCATGGTGATGTACATTACAACTCTGAATCAGATCGCTGAATCAGACCCATGTCCATTACAACTCTGAATCAGGACCCTGTTAGACCAGCATGGTGATGTTCATTACAACTCTGAATCAGACCCTGTTAGACCAGCATGGTGTTGTTCATTTATAACCTGGAATCAGGCCCTGTTAGACCAGCATGGTGATGTTCATTACAACTCTGAATCAGGCCCTGCTGACCAGCATGGCAAGCTGTTCATTACAACTCTGAATCAGGCCCTGTTAGACCAGCATGGTGATGTTCATTACAACTCTGAATCAGGCCCTGTTAGACCAGCATGGTGTTGTTCATTACAACTCTGAATCAGACCCTGTTAGACCAGCATGGTGATGTACATTACAACTCTGAATCAGATCGCTGAATCAGACCCATGTACATTACAACTCTGAATCAGACCCTGTTAGACCAGCATGGTGTTGTTCATTACAACTCTGAATCAGACCCTGCTAGACCAGCATGGTGATGGTCATTCAGACCCTGTTAGACCAGCATTTTGATGTTCATTTAACTCTGAATCAGATCGCTGAATCAGACCCATGTACATTAGAACTCTGAATCAGACCCTGTTAGACCAGCATGGTGATGTACATTACAACTCTGAATCAGACCCTGTTAGACCAGCATGGTGTTGTTCATTACAACTCTGAATCAGACCCTGTTAGACCAGCATGGTGATGTTCATTGTGTATCCATGGTGATGGCCACGTGTTTCCCAAGTTGTTCATAGACTTACGCTGCCACTCATGGGCCAGTGGTGACCGTAGACGAAGATCTGGCTCCTAGCGATGTCCACTCTGTTCCAGGCCAGGGCTAGACTCAGCTGGTCAGGGGCAGAGGCGTTGGTGCCTACAATCAAACACCAACAAGGCTTTTTGGTTTAAGCTTGAAACACTTCACAGCTGTTCAATAGGCTATGACTGGGATTCAAATCAAATGTCTCAATCCCAGCATTCATCTGTTTTATAGGCTATGACTGGGATTCAAATCAAATGTCTCAATCCCAGCATTCATCTGTTCTATAGACTATGACTGGGATTCAAATCAAATGTCTCAATCCCAGCATTCATCTGTTCTATAGACTATGACTGGGATTCAAATCAAATGTCTCAATCCCAGCATTCATCTGTTCTATAGACTATGACTGGGATTCAAATCCAATGTCTCAATCCCAGCATTCATCTGTTCTATAGACTATGACTGGGATTCAAATCAAATGTCTCAATCCCAGCATTCATCTGTTCTATAGACTATGACTGGGATTCAAATCAAATGTCTCAATCCCAGCATTCATCTGTTCTATAGACTATGACTGGGATTCAAATCAAAGGTTTCAATCCCAGAATTCATCTGTTCTATAGACTATGACTGGGATTCAAATCAAAGGTTTCAATCCCAGAATTCATCTGTTCTATAGACTATGACTGGGATTCAAATCAAATGTTTCGATCCCAGCATATGTGAGAAATATCCTCTCTCTGCAAAGTCAGTGGTGTTAAGAGTGATGTAAAAGAGCAGAAGAACAGTGGAGTGTCCTTCCCAGGTTACCTTTGAGCAAGGCTGTCAGTATGGACATCTCGATATCCTGCTGGCCCTCTGAGCCCATACGAAACACAGTGATCTAACAGGCCCATGAAAGAACAACAACAAAGACACGTGTAAAGGGTTAAAGGTCAACTCTCTCTTTCAGGGATTCAGTACATACTTTTAAGTGTATACTTTGGAGAGTGTCGTTCGGAGGGCCTTGAAAAGCTTATACTAACAAATACTAATACTAACTCATACTAATAAATACTAATACTAATAAATACAAATACTAACAAATACTAATACTAACAAATAATAATACTAATAAATACTCATACTAATAAATACTAATACTAACAAATACTAATACTAATAAATACTAATACTAATAAATACTAATACTAATAAATACTAATACTAACTAATACTAATACTAATGAATACTAATAGTAATACATACTAATACTAATAAATACTAATACTAACAAATACTAATACTAACAAATACTAATACGAATAAATACTAATACTAACAAATACTAATACTAACAAATACTAATACTAATAAATACTAATACTAATCAATTCGAATATTAATACATATTAATACTAATAAATACTAATACTAATAAATACTAATACGAATAAATACTAACACTAATAAATACCAATACTAATAAATGATAATACTAATAAATACTAATACTAATAAATACTAATACTAATAAATACTAATACTGATAAATACTAACACTAATAAATACCAATACTAATAAATGATAATACTAATAAATACTAATACCAATAAATACTAATACTAATAAATACTAATACTGATAAATACTAATATTCTAGTAATGATACTAAATGTGTTTTGAGGACATATGGCACTCTCTCTTCAGGCATTTCTTCTATGTTAAATGAAGGAGTGGGTCATTAAAACGGCATTACTGGGGAACGTGTCAAAGGTCAAGCACGGTTTACAACTCTATCACTCGTCAGGAGACAGTCAGCAGCGTGTGTGTGTGTGTGTGTGTGTGTGTGTGTGTGTGTGTGTGTGTGTGTGTGTGTGTGTGTGTGTGTGTGTGAGCGTGTGCATGTTAAGTGAAGTCAGAAGCCTCTCATTGTGAATTGTGTCTCTGAATAACAGGAGCTGCCCTTATAAACCACAGACACACCCTGCAGTACATAACAAGCCCTTCAGAGTTAAACAACCCTCTTAGTAAGATAACAGTATCGTCCTTGTTGTTGCCCAGACCATCCCAAATGCAATAAGACTGCAGGCCTGTCACATGCCAGCAAGGAATGCACTGCTAATAGCACAATTATGTCTGTTGAAACTTTTCAGAACCGAACCAATCCAAAGATTCACTGATAATGAGCTACGTGTCGCAGCTCCATGACTGATAGCTCCACCACCAGGCCCTCGTGATAGCTCCACCACCAGGCCCTCGTGATTGCTCCACCACCAGGCCCTTGTGATAGCTCCACCACCAGGCCCTCGTGATAGCTCTACCACCAGACACTTGTGATAGCACCACCACTAGGCCCTCATGATAGCTCCACCACTAGGCCCTCTTGATAGCTTCACCACTAGGCCCTCGTGATAGCTCCACCACTAGGCCCTGGTGATAGCTCCACCACCAGGCCCTTGTGATAGCTCCATCACCAGGCCCTCGTGATAGCTCCTCCACCAGGTCCTCGTGATAGCTCCACCAATAGGTCCTGGTGATAGCTCCACCACTAGGCCCTGGTGATAGTTCCACAACCAGGCCCCCGTGGATACAATTCTCTGTTTGTAATCATCGGAACCGTCCATCTCCATGATATCTAGTTGTACCTGACTAATTTCCCACGCAACCCCCAGTCTAGTTATCAATCTATATA
>NC_088422.1:102162334-102199834 GCF_034236695.1 Oncorhynchus nerka
TAGTGTAAGGTAGCAGTGACAGTGTAAGGTAGCAGTGATAGTGTAAGGTAGCAGTGATAGTGTAAGGTAGCAGTGATAGTGTAAGGTAGCAGTGACAGTGTAAGGTAGCAGTGACAGTGTAAGGTAGCAGTGATAGTGTAAGGTAGCAGTGATAGTGTAAGGTAGCAGTGACAGTGTAAGGTAGCAGTGACAGTGTAAGGTAGCAGTGATAGCGTAAGGTAGCAGTGATAGTGTAAGGTAGCAGTGATAGTGTAAGGTAGCAGTGATAGTGTAAGTTAGCAGTGACAGTGTAAGGTAGCAGTGACAGTGTAAGGTAGCAGTGATAGTGTAAGGTAGCAGTGACAGTGTAAGGTAGCAGTGATAGTGTAAGGTAGCAGTGATAGTGTAAGGTAGCAGTGACAGTGTAAGGTAGCAGTGATAGTTAGTGTAAGGTAGCAGTGATAATGTAAGGTAGCAGTGATAGTGTAAGGTAGCAGTGATAATGTAAGGTAGCAGTGACAGTGTAAGGTAGCAGTGATATTGTAAGGTAGCAGCGATAGTGTAAGGTAGCAGTGATAGTGTAAGGTAACAGTGACAGTGTAAGGTAGCAGTGACAGTGTAAGGTAGCAGTGATAGTGTAAGGTAGCAGTGATAGTGTAAGGTAGCAATGATTGGGTAAGGTAGCAGTGATAGTGTAAGGTAGCAGTGACAGTGTAAGGTAGCAGTGATAGTGTAAGGTAGCAGTGATAGTGTAAGGTAGCAGTGACAGTGTAAGGTAGCAGTGATAGTGTAAGGTAGCAGTGATAGTGTAAGGTAGCAGTGATAGTGTAAGGTAGCAGTGATAATGTAAGGTAGCAGTGACAGTGTAAGGTAGCAGTGACAGTGTAAGGTAGCAGTGATAATGTAAGGTAGCAGTGACAGTGTAAGGTAGCAGTGATGGTGTAAGGTAGCAGTGATAGTGTAAGGTAGCAGTGACAGTGTAAGGTAGCAGTGACGTGTGGTAGCAGTGACAGTGTAAGGTAGCAGTGATAATGTAAGGTAGCAGTGATAGTGTGGTAGCAGTGTGTAAGGTGGCAGTGATGGTGTAAGGTAGCAGTGATAGTGTAAAGGTAGCATGACAGTGAAGGTAGCAGTGACAGTGTAAAGGTGATAGCGTAAGGTGAGTGATAGCGTAAGGTAGCAGTGATATGTAAGGTAGCAGTGATAGTGTAAGGTAGCAGTGACAGTGTACGGTAGCAGTGACGGTGTAAGGTAGCAGTGATAGTGTAAGGTAGCAGTGACAGTGTAAAGGTAGCAGTGACAGTGTAAGGTAGCAGTGATAGCGTAAGGTAGCAGTGATAGTGTAGGTAGCAGTGATAGTGTAAGGTAGCAGTGATAGTGTGGTAGCAGTGACAGTGTAAGGTAGCAGTGACAGTGTAAGGTAGCAGTGACAGTGTAAGGTAGCAGTGACAGTGTAAGGTAGCAGTGATAGTGTAAGGTAGCAGTGATAGTTAGTGTAAGGTAGCAGTGATAGTGTAAGGTGGCAGTGACAGTGTAGGTAGCAGTGATAGTTAGTGTAAGGTAGCGGTGATAATGTAGGTAGCAGTGATAGTGTAAGGTAGCAGTGATAATGTAAGGTAGCAGTGACAGTGTAAGGTAGCAGTGATATTGTAAGGTAGCAGCGATAGTGTAAGGTAGCAGTGATAGTGTAGGTAACAGTGACAGTGTAAGGTAGCAGTGACAGTGTAAGGTAGCAGTAGTGTAAGGTAGCAGTGATAGTGTAGGTAACCCAATGATTGTGTAGGTAGCAGTGATAGTGTAAGGTAGCAGTAGCAGTGTAAAGGTAGCAGTGATAGTGTAAGGTAGCAGTGATAGTGTAAGGTAGCAGTGACAGTGTAAGGTAGCAGTGATAGTGTAAGGTAGCAGTGATAGTGTAAGGTAGCAGTGACAGTGTAAAGTAGCAGTGATAGTGTAGGTAAGGTAGCAGTGATAGTGTGTAAGGTAGCAGTGACAGTGTAAGTTAGCAGTGACAGTGTAAGGTAGCAGTGACAGTGTAAGTTAGCAGTGATCATGTAAGGTAGCAGTGATAGTGTAAGGTAGCAGTGATAGTGTAAGGTAGCAGTGATAGTGTAAGGTAGCAGTGACAGTGTGGTAGCAGTGATAGCGTAAGGTAGCAGTGACAGTGTGGGTAGCAGTGATAGTGTAAGGTAGCAGTGATAGTGTAAGGTAGCAGTGACAGTGTAAGGTAGCAGTGACAGTGTAAGGGTGCCCGATAGTGACAGTGATAGTGTAACAGTGACGGTGTAAGGTAGCAATGATTGTGTAAGGTAGCAGTGACAGCGTAAGGTAGCAGTGATGAAGTGTAAGGTAGCAGTGATAGTGTAAGGTAGCAATGATTGTGTAAAGGTAGCAGTGACAGTGTAAAGGTAGCAGTGATAGTGTAAGGTAGCAGTGATAGTGTAAGGTAGCAGTGACAGTGTGGAAGTGGCAGTGACAGTGTAAAGGTAGCAGTGATAGTGTAAGGTAGCAGTGATAGTGTAAGGTAGCAGGCGACAGTGTGTAAGGTAGCAGTGATAATGTAAGGTAGCAGTGATAGCGTAAGGTAGCAGTGATAATGTAAAGTGTAAAAGGTAGCAGTGATATTGTAAGGTAGCAGTGATAGTGTAAGGTAGCAGTGATAGTGTAAAGGTAGCAGTGATAATGTAAGGTAGCAGTGACAGTGTAAGGTAGCAGTGATAGTGTAAGGTAGCAGTGATAGTGTAAGGTGGCAATGATTGTGTAAGGTAGCAGTGACAGTAGTGTAGCAGTGATAGTGTAAGGTAGCAGTGATAGTGTAAGGTGGCAGTGACAGTGTAAGGTAGCAGTGACAGTGTAAAGGTAGCAGTGATAGTGTAAGGTAGCAGTGATAGTGTAAGGTAGCAGTGACAGTGTAAGGTAGCAGTGATAGTTAGTGTAAGGTGGCAGTGATAGTTGGTGACGGGTAGCAGTAATAGTGTAGGTAGCAGTGACAGTGTAAAGGTAGCAGTGACAGTGTAGCAGTGATAGTGTAAGCAGTGATAGTGTAAGGTAGCAGTGACAGTGTAAGGTAGCAGTGACAGTGTAAGGTAGCAGTGATAGTGTAAGGTAGCAGTGATAGTGTAAGGTAGCAGTGATAGTTATGTAAAGGTAGCAGTGATAATGTAAAAGGGTAGCAGTGATAGTGTAAGGTAGCACTGATAATGTAAGGTAGCAGTGACAGTGTAAAGGTAAGCAGTGATATTGAAGGTAGTGTGTAAGGTAGCAGTGATAGTGTAAGGTAACAGTGACAGTGTAAGGTAGCAGTGACAGTGTAAGGTAGCAGTGATAGTGTAAGGTAGCAGTGATAGTGTAAGGTAGCAATGATTGTGTAAGGTAGCAGTGATAGTGTAAGGTAGCAGTGACAGTGTAAGGTAGCAGTGATAGTGTAAGGTAGCAGTGATAGTGTAAGGTAGCAGTGACAGTGTAAGGTAGCAGTGATAGTGTAAGGTAGCAGTGATAGTGTAAGGTAGCAGTGACAGTGTAAGGTAGCAGTGATAGTTAGTGTAAGGTAGCAGTGATAGTTAGTGTAAGGTAGCAGTGACAGTGTAAGGTAGCAGTAATAGTGTAAGGTAGCAGTGACAGTGTAAGGTAGCAGTGATAATGTAAGGTAGCAGTGATAGTGTAAGGTAGCAGTGATAGTGTAAGGTAGCAGTGATAGTGTAAGGTAGCAGTAATAGCGTAAGGTAGCAGTGACAGTGTAAGGTAGCAGTGATAGTGTAAGGTAGCAGTGATAGTGTAAGGTAGCAGTAATAGCGTAAGGTAGCAGTGACAGTGTAAGGTAGCAGTGACAGTGTAAGGTAACAGTGATAGTGTAAGGTAGCAATGATTGTGTAAGGTAGCAGTGACAGTGTAAGGTAGCAGTGATAGTGTAAGGTAGCAGTGATAGTGTAAGGTAGCAATGATTGTGTAAGGTAGCAGTGACAGTGTAAGGTAGCAGTGATAGTGTAAGGTAGCAGTGATAGTGTAAGGTAGCAGTGATAGTGTAAGGTAGCAGTGACAGTGTAAGGTAGCAGTGATAGTTAGTGTAAGGTAGCAGTGATAGTATAAGGTAGCAGTGACAGTGTAAGGTAGCAGTGATAGTGTAAGGTAGCAGTGATAGCGTAAGGTAGCAGTGATAGTTAGTGTAAGGTAGCAGTGATAGTGTAAGGTAGCAGTGATAGTGTAAGGTAGCAGTGATAGTGTAAGGTAGCAGTGATAATGTAAGGTAGCAGTGATAGTGTAAGGTAGCAGTGACAGTGTAAGGTAGCAGTGATAGTGTAAGGTAGCAGTGACAGTGTAAGGTAGCAGTGACAGTGTAAGGTAGCAGTGATAGTGTAAGGTAGCAGTGATAGTGTAAGGTAGCAGTGATAGTGTAAGGTAGCAGTGACAGTGTAAGGTAGCAGTGACAGTGTAAGGTAGCAGTGATAGTGTAAGGTAGCAGTGATAGTGTAAAAGGTAAGCAGTGATAGTGTAAAGGTAGCAGTGACAGTGTAAGGTAGCAGTGACAGTGTAAGGTAGCAGTGACGGTGTAAAGGTGGCAGTGATAGTGTAAGTAGCAGTGACAGTGTAGGTAGCAGTGACAGTGTAAGGTAGCAGTGATAGTGTAAGGTAGCAGTGATAGTGTAAGGTAGCAGTGATAGTGTAGGTAGCAGTGATAATGTAAAGGTAGCAGTGACAGTGTGAAGGTAGCAGTGACAGTGTAAGGTAGCAGTGACAGTGTAAAGTAGCAGTGATAATGTAAGGTAGCAGTGACAGTGTAAGGTAGCAGTGACAGTGTAGTAGCAGTGATAGTGTAAGGTAGCAGTGACAGTGTAAGGTAGCAGTGACAGTGTAAGGTAGCGACGGTGTAGCAGTGATAATGTAAGGTAGCAGTGATAGTGTAAGGTAGCAGTGATAGTGTAAGGTAGCAGTGACAGTGTAAGGTGCAGTGACAGTGTAAGGTAGCACTGATAGCGTAAAGGTAGCAGTGATAGCGTGAGGTAGCAGTGATAGTGTAAGGTAGCAGTGATAGTGTAAGGTAGCAGTGACAGTGTAAGGTAGCAGTGACAGTGTAAGGTAGCAGTGATAGTGTAAGGTAGCAGTGACAGTGTAAGGTAGCAGTGACAGTGTAAGGTAGCAGTGATAGCGTAAGGTAGCAGTGATAGTGTAAGGTAGCAGTGATAGTGTAAGGTAGCAGTGATAGTGTAAGGTAGCAGTGACAGTGTAAGGTAGCAGTGACAGTGTAAGGTAGCAGTGATAGTGTAAGGTAGCAGTGACAGTGTAAGGTAGCAGTGATAGTGTAAGGTAGCAGTGATAGTTAGTGTAAGGTAGCAGTGATAGTGTAAGGTAGCAGTGACAGTGTAAGGTAGCAGTGATAGTTAGTGTAAGGTAGCAGTGATAATGTAAGGTAGCAGTGATAGTGTAAGGTAGCAGTGATAATGTAAGGTAGCAGTGACAGTGTAAGGTAGCAGTGATATTGTAAGGTAGCAGCGATAGTGTAAGGTAGCAGTGATAGTGTAAGGTAACAGTGACAGTGTAAGGTAGCAGTGACAGTGTAAGAGTAGCAGTAACAAATGTAAGGTAGCAGTGATAGTGTAAATGCTGTAATTAATATAAAATACTTAGTAATAGTATAAGAAGTAACATTAACGAATGTAAAATGCTGTAGTAATAGATGTAAAAGTACTTAGTAATAAATGTAAATAACAGTAAACAGTGTAAAATTGCAGTAAATAGTGTAAAATTGCCCAGTGATAGTGTAAGAGTAGCAGTGACAGTGTAAAGTAGCAGTGATGAGTTGAGTGTAAGGTAGCAGTGATAGTTAGTGTAAGGTAGCAGTGACAGTGTAAGGTAGCAGTAATAGTGTAAGGTAGCAGTGACAGTGTAAGGTAGCAGTGATAATGTAAGGTAGCAGTGATAGTGTAAGGTAGCAGTGATAGTGTAAGGTAGCAGTGATAGTGTAAGGTAGCAGTGATAGTGTAAGGTAGCAGTAATAGCGTAAGGTAGCAGTGACAGTGTAAGGTAGCAGTGATAGTGTAAGGTAGCAGTGATAGTGTAAGGTAGCAGTGATAGTGTAAGGTAGCAGTGACAGTGTAAGGTAGCAGTGATAGTGTAAGGTAGCAGTGATAGTGTAAGGTAGCAATGATTGTGTAAGGTAGCAGTGACAGTGTAAGGTAGCAGTGACAGAGATTCTAGTGTGCTTCTATGCATGGTCATGATGGTTATAGTGTAGGTAGCAGTGACAGAGATTCTATGGTAGTAGCTACCTGCATGGTCATGATGGACATAGTGTAGGTAGCAGTTACAGAGATCCTATGGTAGTAGGTACCTACATAGTGTAGGTAGCAGTGACAGAGATCCTATGGTAATCTATGGTAGTAGGTACCTACATAGTGTAGGTAGCAGTTACAGAGATCCTATGGTAATCTATGGTCGTAGGTACCTGCATAGTGTAGGTAGCAGTTACAGAGATCCTATGGTAGTAGGTACCTACATAGTGTAGGTAGCAGTGACAGAGATCCTATGGTAATCTATGGTCGTAGGTACCTGCATAGTGTAGGTAGCAGTTACAGAGATCCTATGGTAGTAGGTACCTACATAGTGTAGGTAGCAGTTACAGAGATCCTATGGTAGTAGCTACCTGCATGGTCATGATGGACATAGTGTAGGTAGCAGTTACAGAGATTCTATGGTAGTAGCTACCTGCATGGTCATGATGGACATAGTGTAGGTAGCAGTGACAGAGATTCTATGGTAGTAGCTACCTGCATGGTCATGATGGACATAGTGTAGGTAGCAGTGACAGAGATCCTATGGTAGTAGGTACCTGCATGGTCATGATGGACATAGTGTAGGTAGCAGTGACAAAGATCCTATGGTAGTAGGTACCTGCATGGTCATGATGGACATAGTGTAGGTAGCAGTGACAGAGATCCTATGGTAGTAGGTACCTGGTGTAGGTGCATGGTCATGATGGACATAGTGTAGGTAGCAGTTACAAAGATCCTATGGTAGTAGGTACCTACATGGTCATGATGGACATAGTGTAGGTAGCAGTTACAAAGATCCTATGGTAGTAGGTACCTACATGGTCATGATGGACATAATGTACTGAAGTCAGCTGGAATAAAGAACAGTCATGCAGGCGATCCTAGGGGTTAGTAGTGCATGGTTAGGTAGTGCAGGGATCCTAGTGTGCAGGGGTTAGGGTTAGTGTGCAGGGGTGTAGGGTTAGTGTGCAGAAGTAGGGGGGGATAGTATGCAGGGATAGTATCTAGGGGGCCAAGATGAGAGATGTAGTGGTAACATGATTGGTGGGTAAACGTGCAGGAAGCCCGTCTAGAGGTCAGGCGGCTGTGTGGAGGCCGCCAGAGGTCAGGCGGCTGGTGTAGGCCCGCCTAGAGGTCAGGCGGCTGGTGGAGGCCCGCCTAGAGGTCAGGCGGCTGGTGTGGAGGCCCGCCTAGAGGTCAGGCGGCTGGTGGAGGCCCGCCTAGAGGTCAGGCGGCTGGTGTGGAGGCCCGCCTAGAGGTCAGGCGGTTGGGCCCGCCTAGAGGTCAGGCTGAGGCCCGCCTAGAGGTCAGGCGGCTGGTGTGAGGCCCGCCTCAGGTCAGGCGGCTGGTGGGGAGGCCCGCCTAGAGGTCAGGCGGCTGGTGTGGAGGCCCGCCTAGAGGTCAGGCGGTTGGTGTGGAGGCCCGCCTAGAGGTCAGGCGGCTGGTGTGGGAGCCCGGTTCAGGTCAGGCGGCTGGTGGGAGCCGGGAGGTCAGGCGGCTGGTGTGGGAAGCCGGCCTAGAGGTCAGGCGGCTGGTGTGGAAGCCGGCCTAGAGGTCAGGCGGCTGGTAAGCCGGCCTGATTCAGGCGGCTTGCAGGAAGCCGGCCTAGAGGTCAGGCGGCTGGTGTGGAAGCCGGCCTAGAGGTCAGGCGGCTGGTGTGGAAGCCGGCCTAGAGGTCAGGCTGGCTGTACATCCCCGTATTCAGGAAGCCGGCCTGTAGAGGTCAGGCGGCTGGTGTGGAAAGGCCGTGTTGTCTTAGAGTCAACATGTGATGTTTTGAGCTCCAGTGTAAGAACTGTTTTAAAAGACCTCCTGCAATGTCAGTAGACGCAAATTTTTGTGGAGTTTAATGCCTGGTGAATCACCTTTTGGTGATGGAAAATTGGGAGTTTAGTCTGCCTGGTGATGTTATGATGGGGTGGAGTTTAGTCTGCCTGGTGACCTCTGCCAATAACAGCTAGTTTTCAGTTTTCCCCTCACCACTCAGACCAATCACAGACAGTCCTGAGAAATTGCTCTTTGCCAAGAAGCTATTTTGGTTACCTTTAAATGATCACAACAAGGTGTTCCGTTGTTATCCAGAAATGATTTGACATTGAGATTAAAAAATGTCTGCGTTGGTCTTTTAACCTCCCCCTCTGTGTGTAGGCCCCTGAAGACCCCATCGCAGCCGGCCACCCTCCATGAACCTGCTCCTCAGGAAGACCTTTGACCTGTACGCCAACGTGCGGCCCTGCGTGTCCATCGAGGGCTACAAGACCCCTACACCGACGTGGACCTGGTCACCATCCGAGAAACACAGAGGGAGAGTACAGCGGAATCGAGCACATAGTAAGTCGCTATGGTTACCACGGTCACGTTCAGTAGGAGAGAAATGGGACAAAGTTGTGAGTGAAACGTGTTTTTTTTTTTTTCTTCAAATGTGTGGATTTCAAACTGAATCTGTAAAATGCCTACAGCTAACACTGACTACAGAGGAATAGACCAGGGAGCAGTAGCTACCTCGTATGTTAAAATGCCTACAGCTAACACTGACTACAGAGGAATAGACCAGGGAGCAGTAGCTACCTCGTATGTTAAAATGCCTACAGCTAACACTGACTACAGAGGAATAGACCAGGGAGCAGTAGCTACCTCGCTGTTAAAATGCCTACAGCTAACACTGACTACAGAGGAATAGACCAATAGCTACCTCGTATGTTAAAATGCCTACAGCCACTGACTACAGCTAACACTGACTACAGAGGAATAGACCAGGGAGCAGTAGCTACCTCGTATGTTAAAATGCCTACAGCTAACACTGACTACAGAGGAATAGACCAGGAGCAGTAGCTACCTCGTATGTTAAAATGCCTACAGCTAACACTGACTACAGAGGAATAGACCAGGGAGCAGTAGCTACCTCGTATGTTAAAATGCCTACAGCTAACACTGACTACAGAGGAATAGACCAGGGAGCAGTAGCTACCTCGTATGTTAAAATGCCTACAGCTAACACTGACTACAGAGGAATAGACCAGGGAGCAGTAGCTACCTCATGTTAAAATGCACTGACTACAGCCAGGGAGCAGTAGCTACCTCGTATGTTAAAATGCCTACAGCTAACACTGACTACAGAGGAATAGACCAGGGAGCAGTAGCTACCTCGTATGTTAAAATGCCTACAGCTAACACTGACTACAGAGGAATAGACCAGGGAGCAGTAGCTACCTCGTATGTTAAAATGCCTACAGCTAACACTGACTACAGAGGAATAGACCAGGGAGCAGTAGCTACCTCGTATGTTAAAATGCCTACAGCTAACACTGACTACAGAGGAATAGACCAGGGAGCAGTAGCTACCTCGTATGTTAAAATGCCTACAGCTAACTGACTACAGACTACAGAGGAATAGACCAGGGAATAGCAGGAGCAGTAGCTACCTCGTATGTTAAAATGCCTACAGCTAACACTGACTACAGAGGAATAGACCAGGGAGCAGTAGCTACCTCGTATGTTAAAATGCCTACAGCTAACACTGACTACAGAGGAATAGACCAGGGAGCAGTAGCTACCTCGTATGTTAAAATGCCTACAGCTAACACTGACTACAGAGGAATAGACCAGGGAGCAGTAGCTACCTCGTATGTTAAAATGCCTACAGCTAACACTGACTACAGAGGAATAGACCAGGGAGCAGTAGCTACCTCGTATGTTAAAATGCCTACAGCTAACACTGACTACAGAGGAATAGACCAGGGAGCAGTAGCTACCTCGTTAAAAATGTTAAAATGAGGAATAGACCTAGCAGCCTACAGCTAACACTGACTACAGAGGAATAGACCAGGGAGCAGTAGCTACCTATGTTAAAATGCCTACAGCTAATGCCAGAGGAATAGACCAGGAGCTAACACTGACTACAGAGGAATAGACCAGGGAGCAGTAGCTCGTATGTTAAAATGCGTTAAAATGCCTACAGCTAACACTGACTACAGAGGAATAGACCAGGGCAGCTACCGTAGTTAAAATGCCTAACTGCCTACAGCTAACACTGACTACAGAGGAATAGACCAGGGAGCAGTAGCTACCTCGTATAGTTAAAATGCCTACAGCTAACACTGACTACAGAGGAATAGACCAGGGAGCAGTAGCTACAGCTAACACTGACTACAGAGGAATAGACCAGGGAGCAGTAGCTACCTCGTATGTTAAAATGCCTACAGCTAACACTGACTACAGAGGAATAGACCAGGGAGCAGTAGCTACCTCGTAGTTAAAATGCCTCGCTAACACTGAAAATGCCTACAGCTAACACTGACTACAGAGGAATAGACCAGGGAGCAGTAGCTACCTCGTATGTTAAAATGCCTACAGCTAACACTGACTACAGAGGAATAGACCAGGGAGCAGTAGCTACCTCGTATGTTAAAATGCCTACAGCTAACACTGACTACAGAGGAATAGACCAGGGAGCAGTAGCTACCTCGTATGTTAAAATGCCTACAGCTAACACTGACTACAGAGGAATAGACCAGGGAGCAGTAGCTACCTCGTATGTTAAAAATGCCTACAGCTAACACTGACTACAGAGGAATAGACCAGGGAGCAGTAGCTACCTCGTATGTTAAAATGCCTACAGCTAACACTGACTACAGAGGAATAGACCAGGGAGCAGTAGCTACCTCGTTAAAATGTTAAAATGCCAGGGAGCAGTAGCTAGCTGTTAAAATGCACTGACTACAGAGGAATAGACCAGGGAGCAGTAGCTACCTCGTATGTTAAAATGCCTACAGCTAACACTGACTACAGAGGAATAGACCAGGGAGCAGTAGCTACCTCGTATGTTAAAATGCCTACAGCTAACACTGACTACAGAGGAATAGACCAGGGAGCAGTAGCTACCTCGTTGTTTGTTCAGGAAAATAATTTTAATCGGCTGATCCCTCCTACTGACCAGAGGGGAACGCTACAAAACAGAATCAATGAGTTAGCCAGCTAACTTTGAGAAACAACCAGAAATAACAATGGATTTTTTGTGGGGGGGGTTTAAAGAAAGCTAAACCTGTGTTTTTGGTTGTCGAATCATTTAGTCCATTTCAAACGTTATCTTTCTAAATAAAAATAATTGTGAAGTTAGCTAGCTTAACTCCTTGATCCTGCGTTGTAGTCAACCCTCTGGGAGGGGATAGTCTTACAACATTAACATGCAGGGATGTGTTCATCTGGTATGAAATGGAGGTGAAACAAGAGGTCCTACCTGAACATGTCCCAAGAAGAATGTTCAGGTGATTCTTTCTTTTTTAATGGCTACGTTGTGCCCTGCTGAACATGACCCAGTGTTTCAACACTGGGGTGGGTTCTTCATTAGGGCATCTGGTGTAGTTTTCGTAGCAAATGGTTTGTTGGTTTGACAGTGACTGAGAAGTCACGTTGACTGTGATGTGACTAGTCTGGACCGTCGTTTTCAACTCTTGATAAGCAGCTGTTTTCAAGGCTGCGAGCTGAGCGGCACCGTGAGCAGCTGTTTTCAAGGCTGCGAGCTGAGCGGTCCGTATTTTCACCGTGGTGTTGTGTGGAATCGGTGTCCTCGGTTATTGGAACTGTTTTATCTGGGTTGGACAGGGCACCTCACAGGTGATTGGTTATTCTCCAGGTGTTCCTTAGGTAAGCCAGAGGAACAGCAGCTTCACTAACCAGACCACCACCTCCGTCTCTAACCCTAGCGTGCCCTAATGTACACTCCCGATCAAAAGTTTGGGGTCACTTAGAAATGTCCTTGTTTTCGAAAGAACAAAAAATAAAAAATTGGTCCATTTTTAAAATAACATCAAATTGATTAGAAATACAGTGTAGACATTGTTAATGTTGCAAATACCTATTGTAGCTGGAAACGGCAGATTTTCTTTTTAATGGAATATCTACATAGTCGTACAGAGGCCCATTATCAGCAACCATCACTCCTGTGTTCCAATAGCACGTTGTGTTAGCTAATCCAAGTGGATCATTTTAAAAGGCTAATTGATTAGAAAACCTTTTTTTGCAATTATGTTAGCACTGCTGGAAACTGTTGTCCTGATATAAAGAAGCAATAAAACTGGCCTTTTTTAGACTAGTTGGGTATCTGGAGCATCAGCATTTGTGGGTTCAATTACAGGCCAAACTCGTCAGTCTCTTCTTGTTCTGAGAAATGAAGGCTTTTCCATGCGAGAAATTTCCAAGGAACTGAAGATCTCGTACAACGCTGTGTACTACTCCCTTCACAGAACAGTGCAAACTGGCTCTAACCAAAATAGAAAGAGGTGTGGGAAGCCCCGTTCCACAACTGAGCAAGAGGCCAAGTAGATTCGTGTTTAGTTTGAGATAGAGACGCTTCACAAGTCCTCAACAGGCAGCTTCATTAAATAGTACCTGCAAAACACCCGTCTCAATGTCAACAGTGAAGAGGCAACTCCGGGACGCTGACCTTCTAGGCAGAGTTGAAGAAAAAAAGCCACATCTCAGACTGGCCAATAAGATTAAGATGGGCAAAAGAACAGACACTGGACAGAGACATTGGGGGGAAAAAGTGTTATGAACAGACAAATCTAAGTTTGAGGTGTTCGGCTCACAATGCAAAGATGCTGGAGGAGTGCTTGACGCCATCTTTGAAGCATGGTGGAGGCAATGGATGGCCTGGGGGTGATTGTCTGGGGGTGCTTTGGTGGTGGTCAAGTGGGAGATTTGTACAGGGTAAAAGGGATCCTGAAGAAGGAAGGCTATCACTCCATTTTGCAACACCATGCCATACCCTGTGGACGGTGCTTAATTGGAGCCAGTTTCCTCCTACAACAGGACAATGACCCAAAGCACAGCTCCAAACTATTCAAGAGCTATGTAGGAAGAAGCAGTCAGCTGGTTTCTGTCTGTAATGGAAGACAGTCACCGGATCTCAACCCTATGGAGCTGTTGTGGGAGCAGCTTCTGGTCTAAGAAGTGCCCATCAAGCCAAACCAACTGGGAGTGCTTCAGCATGGGGTGAAATCTCTTCAGATTACAGTGGTGGGAGGTGCTTCAGGAAGCATGGGGTGAAATCTCTTCAGATTACCTCAACAAATTGACAACTAGAAGCCATCAGGCCAATCCAACTTGTGGGAGGTGCTTCAGGAAGCATGGGGTGAAATCTCTTCAGATTACCTCAACAGATTGACAACTAGAAGCCATCAGGCCAATCCAACTTGTGGGAGGTGCTTCAGGAAGCATGGGGTGAAATCTCTTCAGATTACCTCAACAGATTGACAACTAGAAGCCATCAAGCCAAACCAAAGCCATCAGGCCAATCCAACTGGTGGGAGGTGCTTCAGGAAGCATGGGGTGAAATCTCTTCAGATTACCTCAACAAATTGACAACTAGAAGCCATCAGGCCAAACTAGAAGCCAACTTGGTGGGAGGTGCTTCAGGAAGCATGGGGTGAAATCTCTTCAGATTACCTCAACAAATTGACAACTAGAAGCCATCAAGCCAATCCAACTGGTGGGAGGTGCTTCAGGAAGCATGGGGTGAAATCTCTTCAGATTACCTCAACAAATTGACAACTAGAAGCCATCAGGCCAAACCAACTGGTGGGAGGTGCTTCAGGAAGCATGGGGTGAAATCTCTTCAGATTACCTCAACAAATTGACAACTAGAAGCCATCAGGCCAATCCAACTGGTGGGAGGTGCTTCAGGAAGCATGGGGTGAAATCTCTTCAGATTACCTCAACAAATTGACAACTAGAAGCCAAAGGTCTACAAGGCTGTAATTGCTGCAAATGGAGGATTCTTTGACAAAAGCAACGTTTGAAGGACAATTATTATTTCAATGAAATATCATTATTTATAACCTTGTCAACAAGACTATATTTCCACATTTTGTAACTCATTTCATTTTTATTTTGAATTTATTTATTTAACCTTTTATTTAACTAGGCAAGTCAGTTAAAAACAAATATTTATTTTCAATGGCCTAGGAACCTCAAGGTACTAAACGATATCATAACCGCCATCGATAAAAGACAGTACTGTGCAGCCGTCTTCATCGACCTTGCCAAGGCTTTCGACTCTGTCAATCACCATATTCTTATCGGCAGACTCAGTAGCCTCGGTTTTTCGGATGACTGCCTTGCCTGGTTCACCAATTACTTTGCAGACAGAGTTCAGTGTGTCAAATCGGAGGGCATGCTGTCCGGTCCTCTTGCAGTCTCTATGTGGGTGCCACAGGGTTCAATTCTCGGGCCGACTCTTTTGTCTGTATATATCAATGATGTTGCTCTTGCTGCGGGCGATTCCCTGATCCATCTCTACGCAGACGACACCATTCTATATACTTCCGGCCCGTCCTTGGACACTGTGCTATCTAACCTCCAAACGAGCTTCAATGCCATACAACACTCCTTCCGTGGCCTCCAACTGCTCTTAAACGCTAGTAAAACCAAATGCATGCTTTTCAACCGTTCGCTGACTGCACCCGCATGCCCGACTAGCATCACCACCCTGGATGGTTCCGACCTTGAATATGTGGACATCTATAAGTACCTAGGTGTCTGGCTAGACTGTAAACTCTCCTTCCAGACTCATATCAAACATCTCCAATCGAAAATCAAATCAAGAGTCTGCTTTCTATTCCGCAACAAAGCCTCCTTCACTCACGCCGCCAAACTTACCCTAGTAAAACTGACTATCCTACCGATCCTCGACTTCGGCGATGTCATCTACAAAATTGCTTCCAACACTCTACTCAGCAAACTGGATGCAGTTTATCACAGTGCCATCCGTTTTGTCACTAAAGCACCTTATACCACCCACCACTGCGACTTGTATGCTCTAGTCGGCTGGCCCTCGCTACATATTCGTCGCCAGACCCACTGGCTCCAGGTCCTCTACAAGTCCATGCTAGGTAAAGCCCCGCCTTATCTCAGTTCACTGGTCACAATGGCAACACCCATCCGTAGTACGCGCTCCAGCAGGTGTATCTCACTGATCATCCCTAAAGCCAACACCTCATTTGACCGCCTTTCGTTCCAGTTCTCTGCTGCCTGTGACTGGAACGAATTGCAAAATCGCTGAAGTTGGAGACTTATCTCCCTCACCAACTTCAAACATCTGCTATCTGAGCAGCTAACCGATCGCTGCAGCTGTACATAGTCTATTGGTAAATAGCCCACCCATTTTCACCTACCTCATCCCCATACTGTTTTTATTTATTTACTTTTCTGCTCCTTTGCACACCAATATCTCTACCTGTACATGACCATCTGATCATTTATCACTCCAGTGTTAATCTGCAAAATTGTAATTATTCGCCTACCTCATGCCTTTTGCACACAATGTATATAGACTCCCCTTTTTTCTCTACTGTGTTATTGACTTGTTAATTGTTTACTCTCCATGTGTAACTCTGTTGTCTGTTTACACTGCTATGCTTTATCTTGGCCAGGTCGCAGTTGCAAATGAGAACTTGTTCTCAACTAGCCTACCTGGTGAAATAAAAATAAAAAACCTGGGTTAACTGCCTTGTTCAAGGGTAGAATGACAGATTTTTTACCTTGTCAGCTCGGGAATTCGATCTTGCAATCTTTCGGTTACTAGTCCAACGCTCTAACCACTAGGCTACCTGCCGCCCCTCCACTCTAACCACTAGGCTACCTGCTGGTTACTGGCCCAACACTCTAACCACTAGTCTACCTGCTGGTTACTGGCCCAACACTCTAACCACTAGTCTACCTGCTGGTTACTGGCCCAACACTCTAACCACAAGTCTACCTGCTGGTTACTAGTCCAACATTCTAACCACTAGACTACCTGCTGGTTACTAGTCCAACACTCTAACCACTAGGCTACCTGCTGGTTACTAGTCCAACGCTCTAACCACTAGGCTACCTGCCGCCCCATCGTGTATGTTTTCATGGAAAACAAGGACATTTCTAAGAGACCCCAAACGTTTGAACGGTATATGTATGTTCATCAACTTCTCTCTCCAGTTCTCCTTCTTTTGTTCACTCAGTTTTTTTCCAACTAAAAGGTTGTATGTTATTCCTACATATCTGCTGTCTTAATTTGATCACTCTGCCGCATAATGTTTTGCAGGAACTGCTAACTTGTAGTGTATTCCAATGTTTAAAAAGGCGTCCAAAGTTTGACATTTCCAATTTCAGACTTTTTATTTATTTATTTCACCTTTATTTAACCAGGTAGGCTAGTTGAGAACAAGTTCTCATTTGCAACTGCGACCTGACTTGATTTTCCCAAATAAAAAAAATGTGTCTACCCTTAGAAAAATGTAATTTTTTAAATAATTTCTTGTTGCTGCAGGATTTACTTTCCTGCTGGGGAAACTGGTCAAATTAAGATGGCACATCTGGAATTTCTTGATGTCACTTCCTTTACGGTGAAATCCTGTTGTTTACCTCAGGCTGAGAGTACTTCTAGTTCTTCCACTCACGGTGCTGTTATGAATACCTTTTCATACGTCTTCTCTTCCAGTTTCATTGTTCCAGTTCAATTGTTTTTTTTAAAGTAGCTCAGTTGTCTTTCCCAGTTTGTTACCGTCCCTCCAAAACCATTTTGACCAAAGTAGGACATTAGATATTTTATTCTGTATGATTTAATGAAGTCCTCTATTGTTTGATTTAGGCTATACGGTGATTGTCCTCTTCTCTTGTAGATTGTTGACGGCGTAGTCCAGAGCATCAAACTCATCACGGAAGACGCCAGTCGACGTATCGCCGAGTACGCCTTTGAGTACGCAAGAAACAACCAAAGGAACAGCGTCACGGCCGTTCACAAAGCCAACATCATGTAAGTCTCTGTAGCAGCCGCTCACAAAGCCAACGCTCGTGTAAGTCTCTGTAGCAGCCGCTCACAAAGCCAACGCCGTGTAAGTCTCTGTAGCAGCCGCTCACAAAGCCAACGCCGTGTAAGTCTCTGTAGCAGCCGCTCACAAAGCCAACATCGTGTAAGTCTCTGTAGCAGCCGCTCACAAAGCCAACGCCGTTCTCTGTAGCAGCCGCTCACAAAGCCAACGCGTGTAAGTCTCTGTAGCAGCCGCTTCACAAAGCCAACGCCGTGTAAGTCTCTGTAGCAGCCGCTCACAAAGCCAACGTCGTGTAAGTCTCTGTAGCAGCCGCTCACAAAGCCAACGCCGTAAGTCTCTGTAGCAGCCGCTCAAAAGCCAACGCCGTAAGTCTCTGTAGCAGCCGCTCAAAAGCCAACGCCTCTGTAGCAGCCGCTCACAAAGCCAACGCGTGTAAGTCTCTGTAGCAGCCGCTCACAAAGCCAACAGCCGTGTAAGTCTCTGTAGCAGCCGCTCACAAAGCCAACGTCGTGTAAGTCTCTGCAGCCGCTCAGCCAACATCGTGTAAGTCTCTGTAGCAGCCGCTCAAGCCAACATCGTGTAAGTCTCTGTAGCAGCCGCTCACAAAGCCAACATCGTAAGTCTCTGTAGCAGCCGCTCACAAAGCCAACATCGTGTAAGTCTCTGTAGCAGCCGCTCACAAAGCCAACGCCGTCTGTAGCAGCCGTCACAAAGCCAACGCCGTGTCTCTGTAGCAGCCGCTTCACAAAGCCAACGCCGTGTAAGTCTCTGTAGCAGCCGTTCACAAAGCCAACATCGTGTAAGTCTCTCTAGCTCCAGAATCAAATGGGCGGTGGAATCTTACAAATTGTAATTTTATTTTATTTTATTTTATTGTGCCGTTGTGGATCATTAAAAAAAATAGAAAATGAGATGCAAATATCGACTAAATGTATGATCACTATGGGTCAATTACAAGTCGAAACAGAATGATAAGATATTCACTGTTAAGTACAACATATTTAACAGATGTTATCGCAGGTGCAGCGAAAGGCTTATTTGTTCCAACACCTCTAGCAGCACAAAACGATACGCACACATATATAAAAAATATATTAAAGAAAGAAGTAAAATATCAGAAGGAGCACATCGAATGGCACCGATATTCAGGCATTAAATTCGACGTGACCGGTGTGTTTTTTGATGTGACCAGGAGCACATCGAATGGCACCGATATTCAGGCATTAAATTCGACGTGACCGGTGTGTTTTGATGTGACCAGGAGCACATCGAATGGCACCGATATTCAGGCATTAAATTCGACGTGACCGGTGTGTTTTGATGTGACCAGGAGCACATCGAATGGCACCAATATTCAGGCATTAAACTCTACGTGCCCGGTGTGTTTTTGATGTGACCAGGAGGATGTCGGATGGGCTGTTCCTGAGGAAATGCAGAGAGGTGGCTGAAAACTTCAAGGACGTCAAGTTCACTGAGATGTACCTGGACACCGTGTGTCTCAACGTATGTAACCCTCCTTTACACTGTCCTTCCTACGGGACGCGGTTTTGATGCAATATGTCTAAAGCCTGATTTTTACAACTACCGCGTCGATCGGAAGACCGCTCCCGTCTGCGTGTTTCCGCGCACCTCCCTTTGAACGGGGACCGTGCGGATGCAGAGGTTTGACCATGCCGACGGGAGTGGAAGTTCGATATTGCATCAGTCGGTTGGCGCAGACCTAGCAGATGACCCGGTAGCAGAAGGTAGAAATGAGGCTTAATCGGGTTCTCTTGTTGGAGATGGAAACATGGGGCGTAATCGGGTTCTCTAGTTGGAGATGGAAACATGGGGTGTAATCAGGTTCTCTTGTTGGAGAAGGAAACATGGGACTTAATCGGGTTCTCTTGTTGGAGAAGGAAACATGGGGCGTAATCGGGTTCTCTTGTTGGAGAAGGAAACATGGGGCGTAATCGGGTTCTCTTGTTGGAGAAGGAAACATGGGACTTAATCGGGTTCTCTTGTTGGAGATGGAAATGGGGCTTAATCGGGTTCTCTTGTTGGAGATGGAAACATGGGGCTTAATCAGGTTCTCTTGTTGGAGCGGTAGATGGGGTGTAATCGGGTTCTCTTGTTGGAGAAGGAAACATGGGGTGTAATCGGGTTCTCTTGTTGGAGAAGGAAACATGGGGCGTAATCGGGTTCTCTTGTTGGAGAAGGAAACATGGGGCATAATCGGGTTCTCTTGTTGAAGAAGGAAACATGAGGCATAATCGGGTTCTCTTGTTGAAGGAAACATGGGGCATAATCGGGTTCTCTTGTTGAAGGAAACATGGGGCATAATCGGGTTCTCTTGTTGAAGGAAACATGGGGCATAATCGGGTTCTCTTGTTGGAGAAGGAAACATGGGGCTTAATCGGGTTCTCTTGTTGGAGAAGGAAACATGGGGCTTAATCGGGTTCTCTTGTTGGAGAAGGAAACATGGGGCTTAATCGGGTTCTCTTGTTGGAGAAGGAAACATGGGGCTTAATCGGGTTCTCTTGTTGAAGGAAACATGGGGCATAATCGGGTTCTCTTGTTGAAGGAAACATGGGGCATAATCGGGTTCTCTTGTTGGAGAAGGAAACATGGGGCATAATCGGGTTCTCTTGTTGGAGAAGGAAACATGGGGCTTAATCGGGTTCTCTTGTTGGAGAAGGAAACATGGGGCTTAATCGGGTTCTCTTGTTGGAGAAGGAAACATGGGGCTTAATCGGGTTCTCTTGTTGGAGAAGGAAACATGGGGCTTAATCGGGTTCTCTTGTTGGAGAAGGAAACATGGGGCTTAATCGGGTTCTCTTGTTGGAGAAGGAAACATGGGGCTTAATCGGGTTCTCTTGTTGAAGGAAACATGGGGCATAATCGGGTTCTCTTGTTGAAGGAAACATGGGGCATAATCGGGTTCTCTTGTTGGAGAAGGAAACATGGGGCATAATCTGGTTCTCTTGTTGGAGAAGGAAACATGGGGCATAATCGGGTTCTCTTGTTGGAGATGGAAACATGGGGCTTAATCGGGTTGTCATGGTGAATGTTTCAGATGGTGCAAGATCCCACCCAGTTTGACGTCCTGGTGATGCCCAACCTGTATGGTGACATTCTCAGGTCAGTTACTATTTACTTTTTGCATGTATCTATATTAATTCATCGCTATTGAATGCAATTTGTTTTAAGCTATTAATTCAAACATTTTAATAGCTTAGCAGAGTTTGGTCTTATTGGGCCTAATACTGGTTTTCCATTTGTGTTGCGCTAATGTGACTAGATGATTCTGCTAACTAAAGGCTGCGGCTGCTACTACAGATAGAGGTGTGTGTCATGTATTGCAGTGATCTGTGTGCTGGACTTATTGGCGGTCTGGGAGTCACTCCTAGTGGAAACATTGGTGCCAATGGAGTCGCCATTTTTGAATCGGTTTGTTTCGCTCTTTACTTGGCTGTTTCCGTCCTCTGAATATGTTTAGCTACTCGTGTCTCAACTGTTTTGATAAAACGCAAGGCTTCTTGTCCTGTAAACAGTCTATTGTGCAATAACTAAACATGTTTTTTTTTGTATATATATACATAAAAAAAATATATATATAATACGAGACGTCATATATTTCAATAAGTTGTCCATTACTAATGGATGTGCGGAAGCTTGTTCCAGTGTTGAGAGTAGTAGACATTTTAAATCAAATGTATTTATATAGCCCTTCGTACATCAGCTGATACCTCAAAGTGCTGTACAGAAACCCAGCCTAAAAGCCCAAACGGCAAGCAATGCAGGATGTAGAAGCACGGTTTTAACATTGTCCCCTCTACCCCCTGTGGTATCTAGGTGCATGGGACGGCCCCCGACATAGCCGGTCTGGACATGGCCAACCCTACAGCTCTGCTGCTCAGTGCTGTGATGATGCTACGGCACATGGGCATGCACGACTACGGCAAGAAGATCGAGACCGCCTGCTTCGACACCATCAGAGACAAGAAGGTGGCTTTTATTTTATTACCCCAGTAGTGACTATTGTGGCTCTTGCATATCGGTGCTGGGAATACATTTGAAAGTGGAGGTGCCCCGGGGAGAAGTAGTGGTACTTCCTTGTTCTTGGAGGACTGCTCGGTCTGCTCTTCTCTCTGATGCCAGATTATATGATGGATGTCTGGCTAGTTGGTTTACAATATGTTGTCTCCCTGGACACCATACCTCCTTCCGGTTGCCAATGCTCTTATAGATTTTTTTTTCTTCTGTAGATCGAACATAACAGATTTTTGTTCAGTTGGTCATTGTATGCGACAACAAAAATCTGTTTTTTGTCTTTTCAATGAATGAATTGGGCTGTTTTTCTATCCTCTCCCAGGTGTTGACCGGGGACCTCGGTGGGAAGTCGAAGTGCTCAGAGTTTACAGAGGAGATCTGCCGTAGAGTGCGAGACATGGACTGAAAACGACGACTGTTGATTTTCTGAAGACTTCATAATAATTCAACCGCTGCTTTGAACTTACTCCTAAAGACTCTGGGGGCGTTCCAGGTTGTCAGTTCCGCAGTTACGATGCAGCTGCATATCTTAGATTACTATATTATATTTATGTAAGGTTCCTGAGAATGGACAATTCTCCAGGTTTTCTAGAAATAGAAATTCGATAATTTGTGCAGTGTGACTGAAATAAATAAAAAATATAAATAAATCACCACCTGGAACGCGCCCTACATGGATGGGTATTCACTCTTAAACTCTTAAGGTGTATTTAAGCACAATTTTACTCACATGATCATTTCATGGGGCAAACTTCCCCAAAGTTCTACTTGCCTCTATACTACGTGGCACTCCACTAGTGTTGTCCGGCAGTGGTTCTGATCGTTGCTAGGTTTATTTTTTTTAACGGTAAATGTAATGCTAAACAGCTTCAATGTACTCTATTTATTGTTACCAGTCGGGTTCCTGTGCATGAATGGATTGTATTGTACCAGCGTGTCATGTCTCTCTTTTCTGTTTCGAGATCCATACATAAAAACTTGATTACATGACTTTAAAGCCTGATGTCTCATTCTTCCTGTTAACAGGTACAGTGTTTTCTTGTTGCAATACAAGTTGGATTAATTTTCACCTGGATTTGATGACTTATTATCTAAATCAGCCATTTGTGTTTATGGCAGGGTCACTTTCACCTACATAATATCGTCAAACATTTGTCAGCTGATCCAGTCTGCGTCCTCATTGGTACAGTATTACTACCAATCTGGCAACCCAGATGAGAGGATGCTTCCGGTTGTCACTCGTCGCCACAGACAAAATAGGCTTTTATAAAAAAAAATGAAAACAAAAAGTAGCTGTTTGGTCTTTTAATTTAGGGTTAAGCATAATGTTTGTAGTGTGGGTTAGGTTTAAAATCTTTTTTTTTTAGAGACATTTGAGAAATAGTCTAGTGTTTATAAATAATGAGTTTGTAGCTGTGGTAACCAGTGACTACCACGCTTCCGTCCTGTCTTCTGTTCCGCCTATTCTGTGTGACGTCATTAAACTAACGCCTTCTCGTTTCCCCCTGTACTGTTACTGTACGGTTAGTTAGTGTAACGAAGAGGTGTAGCCAGCAGCGAATAGCAGCTACAAACTGTTTGCTACGGTCCAGACATTTTATATCAAATTTCGGGAAGAAAGAAGCGAAGGTGGAGAGATGGCGAAAACCTATGATTACCTTTTTAAATTGCTTCTCATCGGGGACAGCGGTGTCGGCAAGACATGTCTCCTCTTCAGATTCAGCGAAGATGCGTTCAACACTACCTTCATATCAACAATAGGTCCGTTTCTCTTTCTACACTTGAGTGGGTTTTTTGAACAACGGCATGCTGCTGAAAATGCTACATTACATATCTACTGTATGCTGTTGACAGACAGTGGGACGAATTCGCGACAGGAAACGGGCCTAGAAGCGTCATCTTGTGCCAATTCAGATATAGTAAATGGTTTTATTACATTGAATTATCTCTTGTGTTTTATACTGTAGGCCTGGTTGTATCACCCTGCTAACTCTGTATTTGTAAGCTAAGCTGTCATCTATTTTCATGGGCTCATATTTGTGACCTGTTGGCTGTCAGACAGCTTGATTGTCAGCTGTAAAGGGGGGCTCATGAATGGCACTGACAGTATTCCTGACCAGGGCTTCGTTTTATCAGACAAAGAACATAACATTATACAGGTAACTGCCAAAATAATGGAAACACTTGAGTAAATGAGGGATACAAAGTATATTGAAACACAGGTGTGGTTCCTGAGTTAATTAAGCAATTAACTATCCATCATGCGTTGGGTTATGTATGAAAATGCTGGGCAGGCCATTATTTTGGCTACCATGGATACGCCCCGGTCCACAGGGCAGGAGTGGTCACTGAATGGTTATATGAGGATGAAAACGATGTAAAACCATAGGCCTTGGCCGTCTCAGTCACCAGATCTCAACCCAATTGAACACTTATGATTCTGGAGCGGTGACTGAGACCAGCGTTTTCCACCATCATCAACAAAACACCAAACGATGGAATTTCTCGTGGAAGAATGGTGTCTCATCCCTCCAATAGAATGGTGCCTCATCCCTCCAATAGAATGGTGCCTCATCCATCCCTCCAATAGAATGGTGTCATCCCTCCAATAGAATGGTGCCTCATCCCTCCAATAGAATGGTGCCTCATCCCTCCATCCAATAGAATGGTGTCTCATCCCTCCAATAGAATGGTGCCTCATCCCTCCAATAGAATGGTGCCTCATCCCTCCAATAGAATGGTGCCTCATCCTCCAATCTCATCCTCCAATAGAATGGTGCCCTCATCCCTCCAATAGAATGGTGTCTCATCCCTCCAATAGAATGGTGTCTCATCCCTCCAATAGAATGGTGTCATCCCTCCATCCATCCTCCAATAGAATGGTGCCTCATCCCTCCAATAGAATGGTGCCTCATCCCTCCAATAGAATGGTGCCTCATCCCTCCAATAGAATGGTGCCTCATCCCTCCAATAGAATGGTGTCTCATCCTCCAATAGAATGGTGTCTCATCCCTCCAATAGAATGGTGCATCCTCCATCCTCATCCCTCCAATAGAATGGTGTCTCATCCCTCCAATAGAATGGTGTCTCATCCCTCCAATAGAATGGTGCCTCTCATCCCTCCAATAGAATGAATGGTGTCTCATCCATCCTCCAATAGAATGGTGCCTCATCCCTCCAATAGAATGGTGCCTCATCCCTCCAATAGAATGGTGCCTCATCCCTCCAATAGAATGGTGCCTCATCCCTCCAATAGAATGGTGCCTCTCATCCTCCAATAGAATGGTGCCTCATCCCTCCAATAGAATGGTGCCTCATCCCTCCAATAGAATGGTGCCTCATCCCCAATCCAATAGAATGGTGTCTCCCTCCATCCTCTCCCTCCAATAGAATGGTGCCTCATCCTCCAATCCTCATCCCTCCAATAGAATGGTGCCTCATCCCTCCAATAGAATGGTGCCATCCTCCATCCATCCCTCCAATAGAATGGTGCCTCATCCCTCCAATAGAATGGTGTCTCCCTCCAATAGAATGGTGTCCTCCAATAGAATGGTGACTCCTCCAATAGAATGGTGTCTCATCCCTCCAATAGAATGGTGTCTCATCCCTCCAATAGAATGGTGCCTCCTCCATCTCATCCCTCCAATAGAATGGTGCTCATCCCTCCATCCCTCCAATAGAATGGTGCCTCATCCCTCCAATAGAATGGTGACTCATCCTCCAATAGAATGGTGACTCATCCCTCCAATAGAATGGTGACTCATCCCTCCAATAGAATGGTGTCTCATCCCTGCAATAGAATGGTGTCTCATCCCTCCAATAGAATGGTGCCTCATCCCTCCAATAGAATGGTGTATCATCCCTCCAATAGAGAGTTCCAGATACTTGTAGAATCTATGACGAGCTGCATTGAAGCTGTTCTGACTGGTGGGGACCCAACACCCCTATAAACACACTTTATGTTGGTGTTTCCTTTATTTTGGCAGTTACCTGGAGTTATTGTCTGTGCTTCATGTCCATGTTGTTAGACGTGTCTGTGTTCTGGGGTGTAAATGGAACCTATAAAACTAGAGGTGACGTATGTATGTTTACCTCAGGAGTAGTTTGACTAGGTGGATTTACCAGATGTATTTCTCCATAGAGAGACAGATCACTATGGCAATGTTGGGGGGCGGAGGGGGGGGGCTTTCTTGTGTTATTAGAAATCTTCTTTTGACATGACTGACTTTCAGTTTGAGTGTGAAATTAGGAAACCCCCTTCACTGCTCCTTGACTTTCAGTTACCTTTTGGGTGGATGGAGTTTTCATCGTATATGTACTTGAATCTCAAAGATGATCAATTGGAAAAGCACCCAGGTTCTGTTTATGACACACAGATTCAGAGAGAGCACACATTTTATACTTTTCCCCCTTCGTAAATAAACTGAGTGTACATGGGACACAGACACAGACACACACACACACACACACACACACACACACACACACACACACACACACACACACACACACAGACACACAGACAGACAGACAGACAGACAGACAGACAGACAGACACACACACACACACACATGCTGCTTGCTAATAAGCGAGTACCACTTTCTCCCGATTTTGCCCATATCTGGCGAGAACTCGGGAAGCGTCTTACCGTTCGGCCCCACGCAAAAAGCGAGCTATTCTCTGGCACAAGTGGAGACACTTCAGACTGAGGAGTAGGTTTCACACATCCCCATGTGCAACACACACACACACACACACACACACACACACACACACACACACACACACACACACACACACACACACACACACACACACACACACACACACACACACACACACACACACCCCTGTAAGTGTGGAACAACACACGTTCGACATCACTTTCTACTCTGTCTTGAAAACGAAGTCACCGTTACTCCCAAACAACTGATCCTCATCGGTCGTCGTCGTTCATCAAAACGTTAGTCTGTATTGTTTGTGAACTAGGCCAACAGAAAGAAAAAAAATCAGCAGTAGTTTGGTCTCACTCTCGTCGTTAATGAAGTGAATGCTACCAGCTCTGAGGTCATTCCTGTGAGTAGAATAGAATAGCAGGAAGGTGTTCATTACTTCAGACTGGGGAGTTCGTCCCAAATCACTCCCTATTCCCTTTATAGTGCACTGCCTCTGACTGGAGTACCATGTGGCTCTGGTCAAAAGTAGTGCACTGTGTAGGCCATTTGGGACGCAAGCCTGGGTTCTGCTCTAAGGCTCACCCTGGGACTCTGTTGAATAGAAACAACATGGAGCTCTGAGACTCTGTTGGATAGAAACAACAACATGGAGCTCTGAGACTCTGTTGAATAGAAACAACAACAACATGGAGCTCTGAGACTCTGTTGAATAGAAACAACAACATGGAGCTCTGAGACTCTGTTGAATAGAAACAACAACATGGAGCTCTGAGACTCTGTTGAATAGAAACAACAACAACATGGAGCTCTGAGACTCTGTTGAATAGAAAC
Organism: Oncorhynchus nerka; assembly: GCF_034236695.1. NCBI lineage: Eukaryota > Metazoa > Chordata > Actinopteri > Salmoniformes > Salmonidae > Oncorhynchus > Oncorhynchus nerka. Next base: position 102,188,925 of record NC_088422.1, read on the forward strand.
AACAACATGGAGCTCTGAGACTCTGTTGAATAGAAACAACAGCTTTTTAACTGTTGTTAGATCCCAAATGAGTATTTAGCGAGGCTGAATCTGTTTAAGATTGCTTGAATATTTTAAAGTTTTGTAGAGTCAGAGATGTATTATTCAGCTTTTCTCACCAATCCCTACTGTCTGTCACAGACTAATATAGAAAGTTGCACTACCCTCAGAATACACTATATACTGTATATAAACGTATGTGGACACCCCTTCAAATGAGTGGACTGGTCTATTTTAGCCACACTCAGAATACACTATATACTGTATATAAACGTATGTGGACACCCTTCAAACGAGTGGACTGGACACCTCTATATACTGAATAGCCACACCAACGTGGAGCTGAGACACCTCTGTCAAATCGCGAGCTCGTTATTTCCAGTGAAGGGAAATCAACACTACAGCGGACAATGACATTCTAGATGTTTCTGTGCTTCCACTTTGTGGCAACAGTTTAGGGAAGGCCCTTTCCTGTTTCACAGGACAACATGACCCCATGCACAAAGCGAGGTATACAGTGAGGTATTCGAAAATGGTTTGTCGAAATCGGTGTTGGAAGAACTTGAATGGCCTGCACAGGGCTCTGAACTCAACCTCAACATCACCTTTGAGATGAATTGGAACGCCAACATGGAGACAGACCTAATCGCCCAATATCAGTGCCCCGATCTCTGTAATGCTCAAGTCATGGCTGAATGGAATAAAAGTCCCCAGCAATGTTCCAACATCTAGAGGAAAGCCACACCCAGAAGAGTGGAGGCTGTTATAGAAAATCAGCAATGTTCCAACATCTAGTGGAAAGCCTTCCCAGAAGAGTGGAGGTTGTTATAGCAGCAATGTTCCAACATCTAGTGGAAAGCCTTCCCAGAAGAGTGGAGGCTGTTATAGCAGCAATGTTCCAACATCTAGTAGAAATCCTTCCAAGAAGAGTGGAGGCTGTTATAGCAGCAATGTTCCTACATCTAGTGGAAAGCTTTCCCAGAAGAGTGGAGGCTGTTATAGCAGCAATGTTCCAACATCTAGTGGAAAGCTTTCCCAGAAGAGTGGAGGCTGTTATAGCAGCAATGTTCCAACATCTAGTGGAAAGCTTTCCCAGAAGAGTGGAGGCTGTTATAGCAGCAATGTTCCAACATCTAGTGGAAAGCATTCCCAGAAGAGTGGAGGCTGTTATAGCAGCAAAGGTGGGACCAACTCCATATTAATGCCAATGATTTTGGAATGAGATGTTGGACGAGCAGCTGTCCTCATACTGCTGGTCATATAGTGTATAGTGTTTAGTCTGTCAACAGAGTTGAACTGTCCCCCTACTCCCCTCTAAGCCAATTCAAGAGAGAAAGTTGAGAAGTTACAAGCGTCTTATTTGATTCGGGCTACTGAGTGACAGAAATAGATGGCTAGAATCCACTGCTAGGACTAGGTTAATCTGTGGCTGTGTTTGAATTAACAGCCCTGTGGGCCCTGGTCAAAAGTAGTGTACTGTATAGGGAATAGGATGCCAGAGTCCTATAGGCCCTGGTCAAAAGTAGTGCACTATTTAGGGAATAGGGTGCCAGAGTCCTAAAGGTCCTGGTCAAAAGTAGTGCACTATTTAGGGAATAGGGTGCCAGAGTCCTATAGGTCCTGGTCAAAAGTAGTGCACTATTTAGGGAATTAGGGTGCCATTTCAGACAAGACCTGTGTTTTTCACCACCACAGTTCCCAACATAACAACCTCTTCAGCCTGTAACTCTGCCACCACTCTCAGACCTCCTGTCTGTCTGTCTGTCTGTCTGTCTGTCTGTCTGTCTGTCTGTCTGTCTGTCTGTCTGTCTGTTCGTCTGTCAAAGTGTCTGTCTGTCTGTCTGTCTGTCTGTCTGTCTGTCTGTCTGTCTGTCTGTCTGTCAAGTCTGTCTGTCTGTCTGTCTGTCTGTCTGTCCTTCTGTCTGTCTGTTCAGTCTGTCTAGTCTGGCTGTCCAGTCTGTCTGTCTCAACAGTCTGTCTGGTCAAAAGTAATTCTGTCTGTCTGTCTGTCAGTCTGTCTGTCTGTCAAAAGTCTGTCTGTTTAGTCTGTCTGTCTGTCTGTCTGTCTGTCTGTCTGTCTGTCTGTCTGTCTGTCTGTCTGTCTGTCTGTCTGTCTGTCTGTCTGTCTGTCTGTCTGTCTGTCTGTCTGTCTGTCTGTCTGTCTGTCTGTCTGTCTGCGTTCCTTCAGCCTGTCACTCTTCCACCACTCTCAGACCGCCTGTCTGTCTGTCTGCATCTCTTCAGCCTGTCACTCTTCCACCACTCTCAGCCCTCCTGTCTGTTTGCGTTCCAAATGGCACCCTATTCCCTATATAGTGCACTACTTTAGACCAGGGCCTATAGGACTCTGGTTAAATGTAGTGCACTAGGGAATAGGGGTCCGTTTGCCCTCCTGTGTTTCCTGTGCGTCACGGAGGACAAGGTCGTTAAATGTTTCAGTCTGGTTGGTGGGAGCGTCGCGAGGAGAATCTTCCTGAGTGAAACAGGAAGTGAGAAGTGTATATATTTTTTTTTTATCTCCGAACAGGAAGACACTCGCTCAGAGAGCAGAGAAGAAGAAAGTATAGGCCAGCTCTACTCTATTGTACAGACACAGCAGCAGTAGTCTAGTTTAACATCAGGTGACCTGGTCTATTGAATTCCTGCTGTCTGAAGTGGACACCGTGACATAGGTGACATGATGTTGTGTGTGAAGCAGCACTCTTCTCTCTCTCTCTCTCTCTCTCTCTCTCTCTCTCTCTCCCTCTCTCTCTCTCTCTCCCTCTCTGATGTTATGTTATGTACAGTATGAATGCTGGGAACTGTATAACTAAGATGGTGAATATCTAATGAGAGCCCCTACTGTACAGTACTGTATTAGTGTTGGGAATTTAAAGGGTGACTGTGAAATGAGTAACTCAGCCTGTATACAATGACCTGTAGTAACAGACACAGCACTGTCATAACCCTCCTCTGTCTCGTGAGCCATCAGCTGACCAGCTGTTGTATTCAGGGTCGGGCGCAATTGTGTGTGTGTGTGTGTGTGTGTGTATGTACAGACTCTGTGTGTGTGTGTATCTTCCGTCCGTGTGTCACTCACATCTCTTCCTGTGTCTGAGGCCTGAGCAGAGAGGTCAGTGAACTCAGGGTGGGTCCCGCTGCAGGCTTCCCTGCTTCACCACCACTAACCAGCCCCCGCTGGCCAGCCCCTGGTTCCTCTTCCTGGACACAAGTGACTGGCTGGGAGGGGAAGGGCCCTGTTGGAGCCAGCACAGAGAGGGGGGGGGGGATGTCTCCTCTCTCTCTCTCTGACGTACTGACTGACTGCCAGTAACCCCACGCAGTACAGAGCCAGTAACCCCACACAGCCAGTAACAGAGCCCAGTAACCCCACGCAGTACAGAGCCAGTAACCCCACGCAGTACAGAGCCAGAGCCAGTAACCCCACGAGCAGTACAGAGCCAGTAACCCCACAGCAGTACAGAGCCAGTAACCCCACGCACAGAGCCAGTACAGAGCCAGTAACCCCACGCAGTACAGAGCCAGTAACCCCACGCAGTACAGAGCCAGTAACCCCACGCAGTACAGAGCCAGTAACCCCACGCAGTACAGAGCCAGTAACCCCACGCAGTACAGAGCCAGTAACCCCACGCAGTACAGAGCCAGTAACCCCACGCAGTACAGAGCCAGTAACCCACGCAGTACAGAGCCAGTAACCCCACGCAGTACAGAGCCAGTAACCCCACGCAGTACAGAGCCAGTAACCAGTACAGAGCCAGTAACCCACGCAGTACAGAGCCAGTAACCCCACGCAGTACAGAGCCAGTAACCCCACGCAGTACAGAGCCAGTAACCCCACGTAACAGAGAGCCAGTAACCCCACGCAGTACAGAGCCAGTAACCCAGTACAGAGCGCAGTACAGAGCCAGTAACCCCACGCAGTACAGAGCCATAACGGCAGCTCTTTCCATTCCTCTGCAGGCCCACCAGCTCCGTCACCAACCAGCCTCCTTCAAAAGAACACAAGTTGAATCACAGCCATTGGAATTCACCCCACTGTCAAGTGAATTCACCAACAAAAGATCATTCTTTCATTGTCGTGACTTTTCTGTCAGTACTTCTGGGGAGGATAGTTACTTCAGTTTTTGTTCTGTTTCAGACATTTTTAATTGCTGTAAACATGTTTGAAGAAGATTTCTTGAAGATAGTTAAGAAAAAGGCCCTATATTGTATTTAGAGGATTAGCTTGGAAAGGAAACAAAGCTGCCGCGTCGTCCTGAAGGTCTTGGATTAGAGGGTTTTCCCCTGTAGAGACAGGAAGTCTGTGTGTTTTCCCCTGTAGAGACAGGAAGTCTGTGTGTTTTCCCCTGTAGAGACAGGAAGTCTGTGTGTTTTCCCCTGTAGAGACAGGAAGTCTGTGTGTTTTCCCCTGTAGAGACAGGAAGTCTGTGTGTTTTCCCCTGTAGAGACAGGAAGTCTGTGTGTTTTCCCCCTGTAGAGACAGGAAGTCTGTGTGTGTTTTTTCCCCCTGTAGAGATAGGAAGTCTGTGTGTTTTCCCCCTGTAGAGACAGGAAGTCTGTGTGTTTTCCCCTGTAGAGACAGGAAGTCTGTGTGTTTTCCCCCTGTAGAGACAGGAAGTCTGTGTGTTTTCCCCCTGTAGAGACAGGAAGTCTGTGTGATTTCCCCCCTGTAGAGACAGAAAGGGAAGTCTGTGTGTTTTCCCCTGTAGAGACAGGAAGGGAAGTCTGTGTGTTTTCCCCCTGTAGAGGCAGAAAGGGAAGTCTGTGTGTTTTCCCCTGTAGAGACAGGAAGGAAGTCTGTGTGTTTCCCCTGTAGAGACAGGAAGGAAGTCTGTGTGTTTTCCCCCTGTAGAGACAGGAAGGAAGTCTGTGTGTTTTTCCCTGTAGAGACAGGAAGGGAAGTCTGTGTGTTTTCCCCTGTAGAGACAGGAAGTGAAGTCTGTGTGTTTTCCCCTGTAGAGACAGGAAGGGAAGTCTGTGTGTTTTCCCCTGTAGAGACAGGAAGGGAAGTCTGTGTGTTTTTCCCCTGTAGAGACAGGAAGGGAAGTCTGTGTGTTTTCCCCTGTAGAGACAGGAAGGGAAGTCTGTGTGTTTTCCCCCTGTAGAGACAGGAAGGGAAGTCTGTGTGTTTTCCCCTGTAGAGACAGGAAGGGAAGTCTGTGTGTTTTCCCTGTAGAGACAGGAAGGGAAGTCTGTGTGTTTTCCCTGTAGAGACAGGAAGGGAAGTCTGTGTGTTTACAGCCCTGCTAGAGCTATGGCCATCGGGCGTTCAGCATTGCTCAACCGTTGAGCAAATTTCCCCTGAAATCAATGAAAGATCTTCACTGTGTTGTGTCACGTCCAATGGAAGCTTCCAAGCTCAATAATGTGAGGTTCAATTCTCGATGGCTGACGCCCGTTCATTCTGTCTTATGTATTGAAATGATGAGCAATAAAGGAAGTGGATTTTGGTTGCAGGTCGCCCCACTAGACACCACTGGTTATATCCTCCACTAGACACCACTGGTTATATCCTCCACTAGACACCACTGGTTATATCCTCCACTAGACACCACTGGTTATGTCCTCCACTAGACACCACTGGTTATATCCTCCACTAGACACCACTGGTTATGTCCTCCACTAGACACCACTGGTTATATCCTCCACTAGACACCACTGGTTCAATTCTCCACTAGACACCACTGGTTCATTCTCCACTTGGTTATATCCTCCACTAGACACCACTGGTTATGTCCTCCACTAGACACCACTGGTTATGTCCTCCACTAGACACCACTGGTTATATCCTCCACTAGACACCACTGGTTATTTCCACTAGACACCACTGGTTATGTCCTCTACTAGACACCACTGGTTATGTCCTCCACTAGACACCACTGGTTATGTCCTCCACTAGACACCACTGGTTATATCCTCCACTAGACACCACTGGTTATATCCTCCACTAGACACCACTGGTGGTTATGTCCTCCACTAGACACCACTGGTTATGTCCTCCACTAGACACCACTGGTTATGTCCTCCACTAGACACCACTGGTTATATCCTCCACTAGACACCACTGGTTATGTCCTCCACTAGACACCACTGGTTATATCCTCCACTAGACACCACTGGTTATATCCTCCACTAGACACCACTGGTTATATCCTCCACTAGACACCACTGGTTATATCCTCCACTAGACACCACTGACCACTGATTATGTCCTCCACTAGACACCACTGGTTATATCCTCCACTAGACACCACTGGTTATATCCTCCACTAGACACCACTGGTTATGTCCTCCACTAGACACCACTGGTTATATCCTCCACTAGACACCACTGTTATATCCTCCACTAGACACCACTGGTTATGTCCTCCACTGCACCACTCCTTACTGACACCACTGGTTATGTCCTCCACTAGACACCACTGGTTATATCCTCCACTAGACACCACTGGTTATATCCTCCACTAGACACCACTGGTTATGTCCTCCACTAGACACCACTGGTCCTGTCCTCCACTAGACACCACTGGTTATATCCTCCACTAGACACCACTGGTTATGGCCTCCACTAGACACCACTGGTTATGTCCTCCACTAGACACCACTGGTTATGTCCTCCACTAGACACCACTGGTTATGTCCTCTACTAGACACCACTGGTTATATCTCCACTAGACACCACTGGTTATATCCTCTACTAGACACCACTGCTTATATCCTCCACTAGACACCACTGGTTATATCCTCCACTAGACACCACTGGTTATCCCTCCACTAGACACCACTGGTTATGTCCTCCACTAGACACCACTGGTTATATCCTCCACTAGACACCACTGGTTATATCCTCCACTAGACACCACTGGTTATATCCTCCACTAGACACCACTGTCCTCCACTAGAGACCACTGATTATGTCCTCCACTAGACACCACTGGTTATATCCTCCACTAGACACCACTGGTTATGTCCTCCACTAGACACCACTGGTTATATCCTCCACTAGACACCACTGGTTATGTCCTCCACTAGACACCACTGGTTATGTCCTCCACTAGACACCACTGGTTATGTCCTCCACTAGACACCACTGGTTATATCCTCCACTAGACACCACTGTCCTCCACTAGACACCACTGGTTATGTCCTCCACTAGACACCACTGTCCTCCACTAGACACCACTGGTTATGTCCTCCACTAGACACCACTGGTTATGTCCTCCACTAGACACCACTGGTTATATCCTCTCTAGACACCACTGGTTATGTCCTCCACTCACCACTGGTTATATCCTCCACTAGACACCACTGGTTATATCCTCCACTAGACACCACTGGTTATATCCTCCACTAGACACCACTGTCCTCCACTAGAGACCACTGATTATGTCCTCCACTAGACACCACTGGTTATATCCTCCACTAGACACCACTGGTTATATCCTCCACTAGACACCACTGGTTATATCCTCCACTAGACACCACTGGTTATATCCTCCACTCACCACTGGTTATATCCTCCACTAGACACCACTGTCCTCCACTAGAGACCACTGATTATGTCCTCCACTAGACACCACTGGTTATATCCTCCACTAGACACCACTGGTTATATCCTCTCCACTAGACACCACTGGTTATGTCCTCCACTAGACACCACTGGTTATATCCTCCCAGACACCACTGGTTATGTCCTCCACTAGACACCACTGGTTATGTCCTCCACTAGACACCACTGGTTATGTCCTCCACTAGACACCACTGGTTATATCCTCCACTAGACACCACTGTCCTCCACTAGACACCACTGGTTATGTCCTCCACTAGACACCACTGTCCTCCACTAGACACCACTGGTTATGTCCTCACTAGACACCACTGGTTATGTCCTCCACTAGACACCACTGGTTATATCCTCCACTAGACACCACTGGTTATGTCCTCCACTAGACACCACTGGTTATGTCCTCCACTAGACACCACTGGTTATATCCTCCACTAACACCACTGGTTATGGCCTCCACTAGACACCACTGGTTATGTTCTACTAGACACCACTGGTTATGCCCTCCACTAGACACCACTGGTTTGTCTCTCTACTAGACACCACTGGTTATATCCTCCACTAGACACCACTGGTTATATCCTCCACTAGAACCACTGTTTCCCACTGCACACCACTGGTTATGTCCTGCTGGACACCACTGGTTTATATCCTCCACTAGACACCACTGGTTATGTCCTCCACTAGACACCACTGGTTATATCCTCCACTAGACACCACTGGTTATGTCCTCCACTAGACACCACTGGTTATGTCCTCCACTCACCACTGGTTATATCCTCCACTAGACACCACTGGTTATATCCTCCACTAGACACCACTGGTTATATCCTCCACTAGACACCACTGGTTATATCCTCCACTAGACACCACTGGTTATATCCTCCACTAGACACCACTGTTATGTCCTCCACTAGACACCACTGGTTATGTCCTCCACTAGACACCACTGGTTATATCCTCCACTAGACACCACTGGTTATATCCTCCACTAGACACCACTGGTTATGTCCTCCACTAGACACCACTGGTTATATCCTCCACTAGACACCACTGGTTATGTCCTCCACTAGACACCACTGGTTATGGCCTCCACTAGACACCTGGTTATGGCCTCCTGGATGAATATGGTGCAGTACATTAGAGGGACTAGAATACAGATGCTTTCCCTTCTGCTCCTCTTCTGTCCTCCCCTCTTCCCATTTCCTCGTGGTCTGTAACAGTGTTAATAGGAATGCTGACCTTCAGTCCTCATGGTCTGTAACAGTGTTAATAGGAATGCTTACCTCCAGTCCTCATGGTCTGTAACAGTGTTAATAGGAATGCTGACCTCCAGTCCTCATGGTCTGTAACAGTGTTAATAGGAATGTTTACCTCCAGTCCTCATGGTCTGTAACAGTGTTAATAGGAATGTTTACCTTCAGTCCTCATGGTCTGTAACAGTGTTAATAGGAATGCTGACCTTCAGTCCTCATGGTCTGTAACAGTGTTAATAGGAATGCTTACCTCCAGTCCTCATGGTCTGTAACAGTGTTAATAGGAATGCTGACCTTCAGTCCTCATGGTCTGTAACAGTGTTAATAGGAATGCTGACCTCCAGTCCTCATGGTCTGTAACAGTGTTAATAGGAATGTTTACCTTCAGTCCTCATGGTCTGTAACAGTGTTAATAGGAATGCTGACCTTCAGTCCTCATGGTCTGTAACAGTGTTAATAGGAATGCTGACCTCCAGTCCTCATGGTCTGTAACAGTGTTAATAGGAATGTTTACCTTCAGTCCTCATGGTCTGTAACAGTGTTAATAGGAATGCTGACCTTCAGTCCTCATGGTCTGTAACAGTGTTAATAGGAATGCTGACCTTCAGTCCTCATGGTCTGTAACAGTGTTAATAGGAATGCTTACCTCCAGTCCTCATGGTCTGTAACAGTGTTAATAGGAATGCTGACCTTCAGTCCTCACCTGTAACAGTGTTAATAGGAATGCTGACCTTCAGTCTCATGGTCTGTAACAGTGTTAATAGGAATGCTGACCTTCAGTCCTCATGGTCTGTAACAGTGTTAATAGGAATGTTTACCTTCAGTCCTCATGGTCTGTAACAGTGTTAATAGGAATGTTTACCTTCAGTCCTCATGGTCTGTAACAGTGTTAATAGGAATGCTGACCTTCAGTCCTCATGGTCTGTAACAGTGTTAATAGGAATGTTTACCTTCAGTCCTCATGGTCTGTAACAGTGTTAATAGGAATGTTTACCTTCAGTCCTCATGGTCTGTAACAGTGTTAATAGGAATGCTGACCTTCAGTCCTCATGGTCTGTAACAGTGTTAATAGGAATGCTGACCTTCAGTTCTAATGGTCTGTAACAGTGTTAATAGGAATGTTTACCTTCAGTCCTCATGGTCTGTAACAGTGTTAATAGGAATGCTGACCTTCGGTCCTCATGGTCTGTAACAGTGTTAATAGGAATGCTGACCTTCAGTTCTAATGGTCTGTAACAGTGTTAATAGGAATGCTTACCTCCACTCCTCATGGTCTGTAACAGTGTTAATAGGAATGCTGACCTTCAGTCCTCGGGGTCTGTAACAGTGTTAATAGGAATGCTGACCTTCAGTCCTCGTGGTCTGTAACAGTGTTAATAGGAATGCTGACCTTCAGTCCTCATGGTCTGTAACAGTGTTAATAGGAATGCTGACCTTCAGTCCTCATGGTCTGTAACAGTGTTAATAGGAATGCTGACCTTCAGTCCTCATGGTCTGTAACAGTGTTAATAGGTGGCTTGATGGTCCGTCATGTGAAATTCAATACCAGTGATGCCAGGGACTAAATCTAGCCCCAGTTAGCCCCCAGTTAGCCACCAGCTAGCGCCCAGTTAGCTCCCCAGTTAGCCCCCAGCTAGCTCCCAGTTAGCCCCAGTTATCTCCTAGTTATCTCCCAGCTAGCTCCCAGTTAGCCCCCAGCTAGCCCCCAGCTAGCCCCTACCCACTGGCTCAGATGTAGTTTAACACTTTAGAAATGTTTTCCTCACTTTTTCTCTGATTTCAGGTATTGACTTCAAAATCAGGACGATAGAGTTGGACGGGAAGAAGATCAAGCTCCAGATATGGTGAGTTTGCCTGGCTACCCAGACTCCTAGCTCCAGATAATAGTGAGTTTGCCTGGTTACCCAGACTCCTAGCTCCAGATAATAGTGAGTTTGCCTGGTTACCCAGACTCCTAGCTCCATATATGGTGAGTTTGCCTGGTTACCCAGACTCCTAGCTCCAGATATGGTGAGTTTGCCTGGCTACCCAGACTCCTAGCTCCAGATATA
>NC_088422.1:102204834-102308516 GCF_034236695.1 Oncorhynchus nerka
GACCTCTACTAACTCTACTCTGTCTCCTCTCTGTTGTTCTACACTACATGACCTCTACTAACTCTACTCCGTCTCCTCCTCTCTGTTGTTCTACACTCCCTCTACTAACTCTACTCTCTGTTGTTCTACACTACATGACCTCTACTAACTCTACTCTGTCTCCTCTCTGTTGTTCTACACTACATGACCTCTACTAACTCTACTCTGTCTCCTCCTCTCTGTTGTTCTACACTACATGACCTCTACTAACTCTACTCTCTGTTGTTCTACACTACATGACCTCTACTAACTCTACTCTGTCTCCTCTCTGTTGTTCTACACTACATGACCTCTACTAACTCTACTCTGTCTCCTCTCTGTTGTTCTACACTACATGACCTCTACTAACTCTACTCTGTCTCCTCTCTGTTGTTCTACACTACATGACCTCTACTAACTCTACTCCGTCTCCTCTCTGTTGTTCTACACTACATGACCTCTACTAACTCTACTCTGTCTCCTCCTCTCTGTTGTTCTACACTACATGACCTCTACTAACTCTACTCTCTGTTGTTCTACACTACATGACCTCTACTAACTCTACTCTCTGTTGTTCTACACTACATGACCTCTACTAACTCTACTCTGTCTCCTCCTCCCTGCTGTTCTACACTACATGACCTCTACTAACTCTACTCTGTCTCCTCTCTGTTGTTCTACACTACATGACCTCTACTAACTCTACTCTGTCTTCTCCTCTCTGTTGTTCTACACTACATGACCTCTACTAACTCTACTCTGTCTTCTCCTCTCTGTTGTTCTACACTACATGACCTCTACTAACTCTACTCTGTCTCCTCTCTGTTGTTCTACACTACATGACCTCTACTAACTCTACTCTCTGTTGTTCTACACTACATGACCTCTACTAACTCTACTCTGTCTCCTCCTCTCTGTTGTTCTACACTACATGACCTCTACTAACTCTACTCTGTCTCCTCTCTGTTGTTCTACACTACATGACCTCTACTAACTCTACTCTGTCTCCTCCTCTCTGTTGTTCTACACTACATGACCTCTACTAACTCTACTCTCTGTTGTTCTACACTACATGACCTCTACTAACTCTACTCTGTCTCCTCTCTGTTGTTCTACACTACATGACCTCTACTAACTCTACTCTGTCTCCTCTCTGTTGTTCTACACTACATGACCTCTACTAACTCTACTCTGTCTACTCTCTGTTGTTCTACACTACATGACCTCTACTAACTCTACTCTGTCTCCTCTCTGTTGTTCTACACTACATGACCTCTACTAACTCTACTCTGTCTCCTCTCTGTTGTTCTACACTACATGACCTCTACTAACTCTACTCTCTGTTGTTCTACACTACATGACCTCTACTAACTCTACTCTGTCTCCTCTCTGTTGTTCTACACTACATGACCTCTACTAACTCTACTCTGTCTCCTCTCTGTTGTTCTACACTACATGACCTCTACTAACTCTACTCTGTCTCCTCTCTGTTGTTCTACACTACATGACCTCTACTAACTCTACTCTGTCTCCTCCTCTCTGTTGTTCTACACTACATGACCTCTACTAACTCTACTCCGTCTCCTCTCTGTTGTTCTACACTACATGACCTCTACTAACTCTACTCTGTCTCCTCTCTGTTGTTCTACACTACATGACCTCTACTAACTCTCCTCTCTGTTGTTCTACACTACATGACCTCTACTAACTCTACTCTCTGTTGTTCTACACTACATGACCTCTACTAACTCTACTCTGTCTCCTCTCTGTTGTTCTACACTACATGACCTCTACTAACTCTACTCTGTCTCCTCTCTGTTGTTCTACACTACATGACCTCTACTAACTCTACTCTACCTCCTCTCTGTTGTTCTACACTACATGACCTCTACTCTGTCTCCTCCTCTCTGTTGTTCTACACTACATGACCTCTACTAACTCTACTCTGTCTCCTCCTTCCTGTTCTACACTACATGACCTCTACTAACTCTACTCTGTCTCCTCTCTGTTGTTCTACACTACATGACCTCTACTAACTCTACTCTGTCTCCTCCTCTCTGTTGTTCTACACTACATGACCTCTACTAACTCTACTCTGTCTCCTCTCTGTTGTTCTACACTACATGACCTCTACTAACTCTACTCCGTCTCCTCTCTGTTGTTCTACACTACATGACCTCTACTAACTCTACTCTGTCTCCTCTCATGCACGATCGATTTTGTATTTCCACTTGATAACAGTCAAGACCCAAGCCCCTTACTTGACGACAGCACAGACATACAGACATTTCACCGGGTCATGTCTGGAATGGCGCTAGGTTGGGTCTTTTCCTGTTAATGTCACGGCGTGTCACTTCCTCTGACGTCACTTCCTGTCCTTTGTCCAACAGGGTATCATGCTAGTGTATGACATCACTAACGAGAAGTCCTTCGAGAACATCAAGAACTGGATCAGGAACATTGAAGAGGTATGAAGCTAGCCTGAAAACAAGTAGGTAGCCTGAAAACAAGTAGGTAGCCTGAAAACAAGTAGGTAGCCTGAAAACAAGTCAGGTGTGAAGCTACCGCAGCAGGTAGCCTAGAAACAATCAGGTGTGAAGCTACCGCAGCAGGTAGCCTAGAAACAATCAGGTGTGAAGCTACCGCAGCAGGTAGCCTAGAAACAATCAGGTGTGAAGCTACCGCAGCAGGTAGCCTAGAAACAATCAGGTGTGAAGCTACCGCAGCAGGTAGCCTAGAAACAATCAGGTGTGAAGCTACCGCAGCAGGTAGCCTAGAAACAATCAGGTGTGAAGCTACCGCAGCAGGTAGCCTAGAAACAATCAGGTGTGAAGCTACCGCAACAGGTAGCCTAGAAACAATCAGGTGTGAAGCTACCGCAGCAGGTAGCCTAGAAACAATCAGGTGTGAAGCTACCGCAGCAGGTAGCCTAGAAACAATCAGGTGTGAAGCTACCGCAGCAGGTAGCCTAGAAACAATCAGGTGTGAAGCTACCGCAGCAGGTAGCCTAGAAACAATCAGGTGTGAAGCTACCGCAACAGGTAGCCTAGAAACAATCAGGTGTGAAGCTACCGCAGCAGGTAGCCTAGAAACAATCAGGTGTGAAGCTACCGCAGCAGGTAGCCTAGAAACAATCAGGTATGAAGCTACCACAGCAGGTAGCCTAGAAACAATCAGTAGCAATACTCAGTCTTCTATTATTCTGTCTGTCTGCAGCAATACTCAGTCTTCTCATTATGTCTGTAGCAATACTCAGTCTTCTCTCATTCTGTCTGTAGTATTACTGAGTCTCCTACTTCTCATTATGTCTGTAGCAATACTCAGTCTTCTCTCATTCTGTCTGTAGTATTACTGAGTCTCCTACTTCTCATTATGTCTGTAGCAATACTCAGTCTTCTCTCATTCTGTCTGTAGCAATACTCAGTCTTCTCTCATTCTGTCTGTAGCAATACTCAGTCTTCTCATTATGTCTGTAGCAATACTCAGTCTTCTCTCATTCTGTCTGTAGCAATACTCAGTCTTCTCTCATTCTGTCTGTAGCAATACTCAGTCTTCTCTCATTCTGTCTGTAGCAATACTCAGTCTTCTCTCATTCTGTCTGTAGTATTACTGAGTCTCCTCCTTCTCTGTCTGTCTGTAGCAATAATCAGTCTTCTCTCATTCTGTCTGTTGCAATAATCAGTCTTCTCTCATTCTGTCTGTAGCAACACTCAGTCTTCTCTCATTCTGTCTGTAGTATTACTGAGTCTCCTCCTTCTCTGTCTGTCTGTAGCAATAATCAGTCTTCTCTCATTCTGTCTGTAGCAATACTCAGTCTTCTCTCACTCTGTCTGTCTGTAGCAATACTCAGTCTTCTCTCATTCTGTCTGTCTGTAGCAATAATCAGTCTTCTCTCATTCTGTCTGTAGCAATAATCAGTCTTCTCTCATTCTGTCTGTCTGTAGCAATACTCAGTCTTCTCTCATTCTGTCTGTAGCAATACTCAGTCTTCTCTCATTCTGTCTGTCTGTAGCAATACTCAGTCTTCTCTCATTCTGTCTGTAGCAATACTCAGTCTTCTCTCATTCTGTCTGTCTGTAGCAATACTCAAGTCTTCTCTCATTCTGTCTGTCTGTAGCAATACTCAGTCTTCTCTCATTCTGTCTGTCTGTAGCAATACTCAGTCTTCTCATTATGTCTGTAGCAATAATCAGTCTTCTCTCATTCTGTCTGTCTGTAGCAATACTCAGTCTTCTCATTATGTCTGTAGCAATACTCAGTCTTCTCATTATGTCTGTAGCAATACTCAGTCTTCTCTCATTCTGTCTGTAGTATTACTGAGTCTCCTCCTTCTCTCTGTCTGTAGCAATACTCAGTCTTCTCTCATTCTGTCTGTAGTATTACTGAGTCTCCTCATTCTGTCTGTCTGTAGCAATACTCAGTCTTCTCTCATTCTGTCTGTAGCAATACTCAGTCTTCTCTCATTCTGTCTGTCTGTAGCAATACTCAGTCTTCTCTCATTCTGTCTGTAGCAATACTCAGTCTTCTCTCATTCTGTCTGTCTGTAGCAATACTCAGTCTTCTCTCATTCTGTCTGTAGCAATACTCAGTCTTCTCTCATTCTGTCTGTCTGTAGCAATACTCAAGTATTCTCTCATTCTGTCTGTCTGTAGCAATACTCAGTCTTCTCATTATGTCTGTAGCAATAATCAGTCTTCTCTCATTCTGTCTGTCTGTAGCAATACTCAGTCTTCTCTCATTCTGTCTGTCTGTAGCAATACTCAGTCTTCTCATTATGTCTGTAGCAATAATCAGTCTTCTCTCATTCTGTCTGTCTGTAGCAATACTCAGTCTTCTCATTATGTCTGTAGCAATACTCAGTCTTCTCATTATGTCTGTAGCAATACTCAGTCTTCTCATTATGTCTGTAGCAATACTCAGTCTTCTCATTATGTCTGTAGCAATACTCAGTCTTCTCTCATTCTGTCTGTAGTATTACTGAGTCTCCTCCTTCTCTCTGTCTGTAGCAATACTCAGTCTTCTCTCATTCTGTCTGTAGTATTACTGAGTCTCCTCCTTCTCTGTCTGTCTGTAGCAATACTCAGTCTCCTCCTTCTCTGTCTGTCTGTAGCAATACTCAGTCTTCTCATTATGTCTGTAGCAATAATCAGTCTTCTCTCATTCTGTCTGTCTGTAGCAATACTCAGTCTCCTCATTATGTCTGTAGCAATACTCAGTCTTCTCTCATTCTGTCTGTCTGTAGCAATACTCAGTCTTCTCATTCTCTGTCTGTCTGTAGCAATACTCAGTCTTCTCTGTCTGTCTGTAGCAATACTCAGTCTTCTCATTCTGTCTGTCTGTAGTATTACTGAGTCTCCTCCCCCTCTGTCTGTAGTATTACTGAGTCTCCTCCTCCTCTGTCTGTAGTATTACTGAGTCTCCTCCTCCTCCTCTGTCTGTAGCAATACTCAGTCTTCTCTCATTCTGTCTGTCTGTAGTATTACTGAGTCTTCTCCTCCTGTCTGTAGCAATACTCAGTCTTCTCTCATTCTGTCTGTAGTATTACTGAGTCCCCTCCTTCTCTGTCTGTCTGTAGCAATACTCAGTCTTCTCTCATTCTGTCTGTAGTATTACTGAGTCTTCTCCTCCTCTGTCTGTCTGTAGCAATACTCAGTCTTCTCTCATTCTGTCTGTAGTATTACTGAGTCTTCTCCTCCTCTGTCTGTCTGTAGCAATACTCAGTCTTCTCTCATTCTGTCTGTAGTATTACTGAGTCTTCTCCTCCTGTCTGTAGCATGCCTCCTCTGACGTGGAGAGGATGATCCTAGGAAACAAGTGTGACATGAACGACAAAAGACAGGTGTCAAAAGAACGAGGAGAAAAGGTATGGAGGGTCTCCGAGTTTCAGGGTCTCTGTGTGTTTCAAATAAGCACCAACGAGTCTGAGATGTCTTGTTGCAGGCTGCGTTGGAAACAATGTGATAACGTTCCCGAGAAAAGAGAAACCCCCACACTGCTCTTCATAGTGTCTTTGGTGAAACCCCCCACACTGCTCTTCATAGTGTCTTTGGTGAAACCCCCACACTGCTCTTCATAGTGTCTTTGGAGAAACCCCCCACACTGCCCTTCATAGTGTCTTTGGTGAAACCCCCACACTGCTCTTCATAGTGTCTTTGGAGAAACCCCCACACTGCTCTTCATAGTATCTTTGGAGAAACCCCCACACTGCTCTTCATAGTGTCTTTGGAGAAACCCCCACACTGCTCTTCATAGTGTCTTTGGAGAAACCCCCACACTGCTCTTCATAGTGTCTTTGGAGAAACCCCCACAGTGCTCTTCATAGTGTCTTTGGAGAAACCCCCACACTGCTCTTCATAGTATCGTTGGAGAAACCCCCACATTGCTCTTCATAGTCTCTTTGGTGAAACCCCCACACTGCTCTTCATAGTCTCTTTGGAGAAACCCCCACATTGCTCTTCATAGTCTCTTTGGAGAAACCCCCACACTGCTCTTCATAGTCTCTTTGGAGAAACCCCCACACTGCTCTTCATAGTCTCTTTGGAGAAACCCCCACACTGCTCCTCATAGTCTCTTTGGAGAAACCCCCACACTGCTCCTCATAGTCTCTTTGGTGAAACCCGCCACACTGTTCTTCATAGTATCTTTGGTGTAAATGTACTCCCAGTTGTATGTTTGACAATACTCATAATATACAGTATGATCTATGTCTGTCAGAGTCAGCCCAGTTCTCCCTTCATGATGTAGTACAATTCCCTTTTGTAACAGAAAGGTAACATCACTTTTACGTTCTGTGCTATGCCTCTTGGAAAGTGTTGCATGTGGGGGTGGGGGGGGCTGCTGTTGATTCTTTTTAAAGGTACATCTGTTAATAACATGAATTGTTCTCATAATGTTTTATTTGTCACAGTTGGCGATTGATTACGGCATCAAGTTCTTAGAAACAAGCGCCAAATCCAGCCTGAATGGAAGAGGTGAGTTATGTTCCATTCTACTATTCATTTATACCTATTTATTCATTATTATGAATGTGGAAGAGGTGAGTTCTGTTCCATTCTATTCATTTATACCTATTTATTCATTATTATGAATGTGGAAGAGGTGAGTTCTGTTCCACACTATTCATTTATACCTATTTATTCATTCTTCTCTCAGTCTTTTTCCATTGAAAACAGGACATTTTTTCCTCTAATAAACGTGTTCATTATGTTTTGTTGTTGTTTTGAAACACAGTCCTTTTTCACACTGGGAAGAGACATAATGACGAGACTCAACAGAAAAATAGTGAGTTAATGTTTGTTGTTTTGCAGATGATGATGCTCATATGATGTGATGTATTCTTATCCAGAACGTAGGTTCCAACTGTTGTTGACAGCAATGGGATCTTAAGAGTGGTAATTGACCCTTTCCACCCCCCCGCTTTAGAACGACAACAGTCCTCCAGGAGGAGGTGGGCCGGTCAAGATCACAGAGACCCGGTCAAAGAAGAGCAACTTCTTCAGATGTTCACTGTTCTAGTGGATCCGTCCTCTCCTTTCCATTGGACTGATACAGCCTTTATCTGCCCTGCTGCTTCAACCTGGAGCTGAGCAGAATACACCCCCAACCCCTCACCTGGAACCAGGCTACCTACCTAGCACTCCTCCAACCCCTCACCTGGAACCAGGCTACCTACCTAGCACTCCTCCAACCCCTCACCAGGCCTGAAACCAGGCTACCTACCTAGCACTCCTCCAACCCCTCACCTGGAACCAGGCTACCTACCTAGCACACCCCCAACCCCTCACCTGAAACCAGGCTACCTACCTAGCACTCCTCCAACCCCTCACCTGGAACCAGGCTACCTACCTAGCACACCCCAACCCCTCACCTGGAACCAGGCTACCTACCTAGCACTCCTCCAACCCTCACCTGGAACCAGGCTACCTACCTAGCACTCCTCCAACCCCTCATCTGGAACCAGGCTACCTACCTAGCACTCCTCCAACCCCTCACCATGCCTGGTACCAGGCTACCTACCTAGCACTCCTCCAACCCCTCACCTGGAACCAGGCTACCTACCTAGCACACCCCCAACCACTCACCTGGAACCAGGCTACCTACCTAGCACACCCCCAACCCCTCACCTGGAACCAGGCTACCTACCTAGCACTCCTCCAACCCCTCACCAGGCCTGAAACCAGGCTACCTACCTAGCACTCCTCCAACCCCTCACCTGGAACCAGGCTACCTACCTAGCACACCCCCAACCCCTCACCTGAAACCAGGCTACCTACCTAGCACTCCTCCAACCCCTCACCTGGAACCAGGCTACCTACCTAGCACACCCCCAACCCCTCACCTAGAACCAGGCTACCTACCTAGCACTCCTCCAACCCCTCACCTGGAACCAGGCTACCTACCTAGCACTCCTCCAACCCCTCACCTGGAACCAGGCTACCTACCTAGCACTCCTCCAACCCCTCACCAGGCCTGGTACCAGGCTACCTACCTAGCACTCCTCCAACCCCTCACCTGGAACCAGGCTACCTACCTAGCACTCCTCCAACCCCTCACCTGGAACCAGGCTACCTACCTAGCACACCCCCAACCACTCACCTGGAACCAGGCTACCTACCTAGCACTCCTCCAACCCCTCACCAGGCCTGGGTACCAGGCTACCTACCTAGCACTCCTCCAACCCCTCACCAGGCCTGGTACCAGGCTACCTACCTAGCACTCCTCCAACCCCTCGCCAGGCCTGGTACCAGGCTACCTACCTAGCACACCCCCAACCCCTCACCAGGCCTGGGTACCAGGCTACCTACCTAGCACTCCTCCAACCCCTCACCTGGAACCAGGCTACCTACCTAGCACTCCTCCAACCCCTCACCAGGCCTGGTACCAGGCTACCTACCTAGCACTCCTCCAACCCCTCACCAGGCCTGGTACCAGGCTACCTAGCACTCCTCCAACCCCTCACCAGGCCTGGTACCAGGCTACCTACCTAGCACACCCCCAACCCCTCACCTGGAACCAGGCTACCTACCTAGCACTCCTCCAACCCCTCACCAGGCCTGGTACCAGGCTACCTACCTAGCACTCCTCCAACCCCTCACCAGGCCTGTTACCAGGCTACCTACCTAGCACTCCTCCAACCCCTCACCAGGCCTGGTACCAGGCTACCTACCTAGCACACCCCCAACCCCTCACCTGGAACCAGGCTACCTACCTAGCACTCCTCCAACCCCTCACCAGGCCTGGTACCAGGCTACCTACCTAGCACTCCCCCAACCCCTCACCAGGCCTGGTACCAGGCTACCTACCTAGCACTCCTCCAACCCCTCACCAGGCCTGAAACCAGGCTACCTACCTAGCACTCCTCCAACCCCTCGCCAGGCCTGGTACCAGGCTACCTACCTAGCACACCCCCAACCCCTCACCAGGCCTGGGTACCAGGCTATCTACCTAGCACTCCTCCAACCCCTCACCTGGAACCAGGCTACCTACCTAGCACTCCTCCAACCCCTCACCAGGCCTGGTACCAGGCTACCTACCTAGCACTCCTCCAACCCCTCACCAGGCCTGGTACCAGGCTACCTAGCACTCCTCCAACCCCTCACCAGGCCTGGTACCAGGCTACCTACCTAGCACACCCCCAACCCCTCACCTGGAACCAGGCTACCTACCTAGCACTCCTCCAACCCCTCACCAGGCCTGGTACCAGGCTACCTACCTAGCACTCCTCCAACCCCTCACCAGGCCTGTTACCAGGCTACCTACCTAGCACTCCTCCAACCCCTCACCAGGCCTGGTACCAGGCTACCTACCTAGCACACCCCCAACCCCTCACCTGGAACCAGGCTACCTACCTAGCACTCCTCCAACCCCTCACCAGGCCTGGTACCAGGCTACCTACCTAGCACTCCCCCAACCCCTCACCAGGCCTGGTACCAGGCTACCTACCTAGCACTCCTCCAACCCCTCACCAGGCCTGAAACCAGGCTACCTACCTAGCACTCCTCCAACCCCTCACCAGGCCTGGGTACCAGGCTACCTACCTAGCACTCCTCCAACCCCTCACCAGGCCTGGTAGCAGGCTACCTACCTAGCACTCCTCCAACCCCTCACCAGGCCTGGTAGCAGGCTACCTACCTAGCACTCCTCCAACCCCTCACCAGGCCTGGGTACCAGGCTACCTACCTAGCACTCCTCCAACCCCTCACCAGGCCTGGTACCAGGCTACCTACCTAGCACTCCTCCAACCCCTCGCCAGGCCTGGTACCAGGCTACCTACCTAGCACACCCCCAACCCCTCACCAGGCCTGGGTACCAGGCTACCTACCTAGCACTCCTCCAACCCCTCACCTGGAACCAGGCTACCTACCTAGCACTCCTCCAACCCCTCACCAGGCCTGGTACCAGGCTACCTACCTAGCACTCCTCCAACCCCTCACCAGGCCTGTTACCAGGCTACCTACCTAGCACTCCTCCAACCCCTCACCAGGCCTGGTACCAGGCTACCTACCTAGCACACCCCCAACCCCTCACCTGGAACCAGGCTACCTACCTAGCACTCCTCCAACCCCTCACCAGGCCTGGTACCAGGCTACCTACCTAGCACTCCCCCAACCCCTCACCAGGCCTGGTACCAGGCTACCTACCTAGCACTCCTCCAACCCCTCACCAGGCCTGAAACCAGGCTACCTACCTAGCACTCCTCCAACCCCTCACCAGGCCTGGGTACCAGGCTACCTACCTAGCACTCCTCCAACCCCTCACCAGGCCTGGTAGCAGGCTACCTACCTAGCACTCCTCCAACCCCTCACCAGGCCTGGTAGCAGGCTACCTACCTAGCACTCCTCCAACCCCTCACCAGGCCTGGGTACCAGGCGACCTACCTAGCACTCCTCCAACCCCTCACCAGGCCTGGTAGCAGGCTACCTACCTAGCACTCCTCCAACCCCTCACCAGGCCTGGGTACCAGGCGACCTACCTAGCACTCCTCCAACCCCTCACCAGGCCTGGTACCAGGCTACCTACCTAGCACTCCTCCAACCCCTCACCAGGCCTGGGTACCAGGCGACCTACCTAGCACTCCTCCAACCCCTCACCAGGCCTGGTACCAGGCTACCTACCTAGCACTCCTCCAACCCCTCACCATGCCTGAAACCAGGCTACCTACCTAGCACTCCTCCAACCCCTCACCAGGCCTGTGTACCAGGCTACCTACCTAGCACTCCTCCAACCCCTCACCAGGCCTGGGTACCAGGCTACCTACAAAGCACTGGGTCTTGGCCAGGCTAGGCTACTTATTGCTGCTGAACTGCCTGGCTATTCTGTAGGCTACAGAGGAAAGCGACTCGCCATTCCATTAAAAAAAATGACACGTTAGAGAACCGAAAACAATTCTGAAAAGAACAAGGAATGCCCCTCAACTGCACCCCTCTCTCTCCCTTCCCCAAAGGAGTTAGTCTAGGCATGCGTCCCAAATGGAACCCCACTATATAGTGCGCTACTCTTCACCAGAGCCCTATTATGCAGGCCCTGGTCAAAAGTAGTGCACTATATAGGGAATAGGGTGGCATTTTGGATGCAGAACATTTCTCCCCTCCCCCAACAGCTCTGATTGACAGTTGAACCCTGCGTTCTGTGTTCTTTAACTCACCCCTGGAAACACTTAGTTGTTTGTTCAGCTTCCTGTTTAGCTGAAGCTGCCTTCCCCCTGGCTTCCTGTTTAGCTGAAGCCGCCTTCCCCCTGGCTTCCTGTTTAGCTGAAGCTGCCTTCCCTGGCTTCCTGTTTAGCTGAAGCTGCCTTCCCCCTGGCTTCCTGTTTAGCTGAAGCTGCCTTCCCCCTGGCTTCCTGTTTAGCTGAAGCTGCCTTTCACCCTGTATTCACTCGATGCACAGTTAACTTTTTATTTTGTTGTCGCGTGTCTTGTCTTTCTTTACCTGCCTTTATCTTTCTAAGGGGAAAAAGATTGACACCTGAAGGATTGGAAGAGTTTGTTTGACGTGGATCTCGGGTTGGTTTGCTATTAGAGAAGAATATAGTCATTTTTTAAAGTGATGAATGAACATGACTGCAGGGAGAGATGGAGAGAAAAGAGAGTATTGTACTGCATGTTCTGCCCACACTAGAAAGGAAAACATAACTGTTGATTAGTGTTCTACCAAAGCTGATGACTTCATTGTGGTGGTTGTTTCACCAATGTCTTTATTTTTATTAATTTTTTAGTCTTTTAGTTTTATATAATCTTTATGATAATCGCACTGGAGATCGTTATGGATGTTTCAATGATTGTCAAAACACTGCCTCTGTCAAAAAGGACACTGGAGTCATTCGACGATGCATCCCTGGTCCAGAGCACTAAAGGCTAGATTCAGAGCCGCTCTTCAGAACCGCTCTTCAGAACCACTCTAAAGAGTTAAAGGATGCTCATTGCTTGGCACTTCAACTGATGACGGTCTCAGAATTGGCTTCACTCAATTGGACGTAATGAATGACTAGTTTTTCTGTTGTCACTTAGTCATGCACTTACAGAAGGTTTCTCAATTACTCCAATTTAAAACCACTGAGCAGTCTCTACTCAACTTAAACCCACTGAGCAGCCTCTACTCAACTTAAAACCACTGAGCAGCCTCTACTCAACTTAAAACCACTGAGCAGCCTCTACTCAACTTAAAACCACTGAGCAGCCTCTACTCAACTTAAAACCACTGAGCAGCCTCTACTCAACTTAAAACCACTGAGCAGCCTCTACTCAACTTAAAACCACTGAGCAGCCTCTACTCAACTTAAAACCACTGAGCAGCCTCTACTCAACTTAAAACCACTGATTAGCCTCTACTAAACTTAAAACCACTGAGCAGCCTCTACTCAACTTAAAACCACTGAGCAGCTTCTACTCAACTTAAACCCACTGAGCAGCCTCTACTCAACTTAAAACCACTGATTAGCCTCTACTCAACTTAAAACCACTGAGCAGCCTCTACTCAACTTAAAACCACTGAGCAGCTTCTACTCAACTTAAAACCACTGAGCAGCCTCTACTCAACTTAAAACCACTGATTAGCCTCTACTAAACTTAAAACCACTGAGCAGCCTCTACTAAACTTAAAACCACTGATTAGCCTCTACTAAACTTAAAACCACTGAGCAGCCTCTGTGGTTTGTCTTTTTAAAGCCTTGAATGTTGTTGTTGTGTGTTTTGAAGTTCAGACTTTCTTTAATTCTATTCACTGAAAACGGCCCTCAGTTTGCAGCACTGATTTGAGTTGACAGACCTTTCTGAAGAAACGACCACAACCACCACGGTAGCAGATACCGACTCATACAACGACCACAACCACCACGGTAGCAGATACTGACTCATACAACGACCACAACCCCCACGGTAGCAGATACTGACTCATACAACGACCACAACCCCCAGAGTAGCAGATACCGACTCATACAACGACCACAACCCCCAGAGTAGAAGATACCGACTCATACAACCCCCACGGTAGCAGATACCGACTCCTACAACGACCACAACCACCACGGTAGCAGATACCGACTCATACAACGACCACAACCACCACGGTAGCAGATACCGACTCATACAACCACCAGGGTAGCAGATACCGACTCATACAACGACCACAACCCCCACGGTAGCAGATACCGACTCGTACAACGACCACAACCACCACGGTAGCAGATACTGACTCATACAACGACCACAACCCCCACGGTAGAAGATACCGACTCATACAACGACCACAACCCCCACGGTAGCAGATACCGACTCGTACAACGACCACAACCACCACGGTAGAAGATACTGACTCATACAATGACTACAACCACCAGGGTAGCAGATACTGACTCATACATCCACCGGTAGCAGATACTGACTCATACATCCACCAGGGTAACAGATACTGACTCATACATCCACCAGGGTAGCAGATACTAACTCATACATCCACCAGGGTAACAGATACTGACTCATACATCCACCAGGGTAACAGATACTGACTCATACATCCACCAGGGTAACAGATACTGACTCATACATGCACCAGGGTAGCAGATACTAACTCATACATCCACCAGGGTAACAGATACTGACTCATACATCCACCAGGGTAACAGATACTGACTCATACAATGACCACAACCCCCACGGTAGCAGATACCGACTCATACAACCACCACAACCCCCACAGTAGCAGATACTGACTCATACAACGACCACAACCCCCACGGTAGCAGATACCGACTCATACAATGACCACAACCACCATGGTAGCAGATACTAACTCATACAATGACCACAACCACCAGGGTAGCAGATACTGACTCATACAACCACCAGGGTAGCAGATACCGACTCATACAATGACCACAACCACCAGGGTAGAAGATACTGACTCATACATCCACCACGGTAGCAGATACCGACTCATACAACGACCACAACCACCATGGTAGCAGATACCGACTCATACAACGACCACAACCACCACGGTAGCAGATACTGACTCATACAATGACCACAACCCCCACGGTAGCAGATACCGACTCATACAACGACCACAACCCCACGGTAGCAGATACTGACTCATACAACGACCACAACCCCCACGGTAGCAGATACTGACTCATACAACCCCCACGGTAGCAGATACCGACTCATACATCCACCAGGGTAGAAAATACTGACTCATACATCCACCAGGGTAGCAGATACTGACTCATACATCCACCAGGGTAGAAAATACTGACTCATACATCCACCAGGGTAGCAGATACTGACTCATACATCCACCAGGGTAGCAAATACTGACTCATACATCCACCAGGGTAGCAGATACTGACTCATACATCCACCAGGGTAGCAAATACTGACTCATACATCCACCAGGGTAGCTAATACTGACTCATACATCCACCAGGGTAGCAGATACTGACTCATACAAGTGCTTTTGAAAAGTAGCAACAAGCAAAAAACCTCTTGTGTTCTATCGTTGGTGCGTTCATGCAAATGTTGTTTATGGTGTTATATTTTTATACCGTATCCTATAAGACATTGGACATTGGCGTTTACTCCCAGCATGCTTTGTGAAACCACAAGGTAAACCACTTTCTACATGTTTCATTTTATTAGCTCTTTATTATCGCCAAACAAAAACATGTTGATTAGGACACTTTTTCCAGTTAATATCCTTATATCTGCTCTCTGCTGTTTCATCCTGCTCGTTCTGGTTTATAAAACCACTGTTGTATTATTCTGATCTGCTGCACTTTATCTTCTGTGTGTGTGTGTGTGTGTGTGTGTGTGTGTTCAGATTGAAGGTGCTTCTAACACATCTATATTTCATGTGAAGGGTCAGTAGTTTGATGAGGATTGTGTGTATTGAGGGTAAATTGATGTCTGTACCACTCCATGTCATGACAAAAGACACACCAGATAGGATTTAATTTATTTTTTATTTTAATTTACGGTTAGTCTAGCTGTCAAACCTAACTTTCTTTTTTTCTGAAAATACTTTTTTTGTGATGGAAAGAATTTGAAGGAGATCATACTCGGCACTGTAAAGTAAGCCGGGATGTTTATTTCCAGGTTGATTGTAAAAGATTGTAAAAGACGGTAGAAAGCAACTCCAATCCAGTTTCAACATATAACTGTTGTGTGTGATGCTCATCGTTGATTGGTCAAAACCATTCTTATTTAAAGTAACTGTCCAGTTCTGTTGTTAGGGTTACCTCCACACCGTTCTGTTGTTGGGGTTACCTCCACACCATTCTGTTGTTGGGGTTACCTCCACACCATTCTGTTGTTGGGGTTACCTCCACACCGTTCTGTTGTTGGGGTTACCTCCACACCGTTCTGTTAACTCACCGTTCTGTTGTTGGGGTTACCTCCACACCGTTCTGTTGTTGGGGTTACCTCCACACACCGTTCTGTTGTTGGGGTTACCTCCACACCGCTCTGTTAACTCACCGTTCTGTTGTTGGGGTTACCTCCACACCGTTCTGTTGTTGGGGTTACCTCCACACCGCTCTGTTAACTCACCGTTCTGTTGTTAGGGATACCTCCACACCGTTCTGTTGTTGGGGTTACCTCCACACCGTTCTGTTGTTGGGGTTACCTCCATACCGTTCTGTTGTTGGGGTTACCTCCACACCGTTCTGTTGTTGGGGTTACCTCCACACCGTTCTGTTGTTGGGGTTACCTCCACACCGCTCTGTTAACTCACCGTTCTGTTGTTAGGGATACCTCCACACCGTTCTGTTGTTGGGGTTACCTCCACACCGTTCTGTTGTTGGGGTTACCTCCATACCGTTCTGTTGTTGGGGTTACCTCCACACCGTTCTGTTGTTGGGGTTACCTCCACACCGTTCTGTTGTTGGGGTTACCTCCACACCGCTCTGTTAACTCACCGTTCTGTTGTTAGGGATACCTCCACACCGTTCTGTTGTTGGGGTTACCTCCACACCGTTCTGTTGTTGGGGTTACCTCCACACCGTTCTGTTGTTGGGGTTACCTCCACACCGTTCTGTTGTTGGGGTTACCTCCACACCGTTCTGTTGTTGGGGATACCTCCACACCGTTCTGTTGTTGGGGTTACCTCCACACCGTTCTGTTGTTGGGGTTACCTCCACACCGCTCTGTTAACTCACCGTTCTGTTGTTAGGGATACCTCCACACCGTTCTGTTGTTGGGGTTACCTCCACACCGTTCTGTTGTTGGGGTTACCTCCACACCGTTCTGTTGTTGGGGTTACCTCCACACCGTTCTGTTGTTGGGGTTACCTCCACACCGTTCTGTTGTTGGGGTTACCTCCACACCGTTCTGTTGTTGGGGTTACCTCCACACCGTTCTGTTGTTGGGGTTACCTCCACACCGTTCTGTTGTTGGGGTTACCTCCACACCGTTCTGTTGTTGGGGTTACCTCCACACCGTTCCAAACAGAAAAGCTGCTTTTCAACGTACTTAATTACCCATTTTTGGAAGGAAAACGAATACATTTTATAGGTCATATTTCATAGACATTTGTAAACACTGGACAGTTACTTTAAAAGGGTGAAGAATTGTAATTAAAAGTCATACAGCGTAACCTGTGTAGTGAGACGACGGGGGGCAGTGACTGACAGGGGGCAGTGACTGACAGGGGGCAGAGACGACCGGGGGGCAGTGACTGACAGGGGGGGCAGAGGCGACCAGGGGGGCAGAGAGAGACTGACGGTATAATAATCACTTGTTTTTTGTGGAACGATGCGTGAAGGCTTGAGTTACTACATGTAGTAGATATATCTGATAGAGAGCTGCTGTTGTTGTGATGCAGTGATGGCGAGGGACAGGAATTCTCATGGGAACGTCATGTAGCATCATGTCTGGAAATACAGATGTATGCAGACATTCTAGAATACTTTCTATCATGTTGGTGTAACAATGAAAGCATTCCTCCCATTTGTTTTCTATCACGTTGGTGTAACAATGAAAGCATTCCTCCCATTTGTTTTCTATCACGTTGGTGTAACAATGAAAGCATTCCTCCCATTTGTTTTCTATCACGTTGGTGTAACAATGAAAGCATTCCTCCCATTTGTTTTCTATCACGTTGGTGTAACAATGAAAGCATTCCTCCCATTTGTTTTGGCGTTCTTTCTCTTCAGATCTGAAAGACATGTTTAAATTGGTCTTTTCTCCTTATCAACGTACTTTGTACAAGCAGCTTGTTAATGAACTTTGTCTTCCGGCTCCTTTTTTGTCAACTCTGTAACATATCGATCTGATCAGTGTGAACTGATATTGTATAAAAATTAAATAACTTTTGTCTTTTTTTAAAATCCAGTGTGGGTGTTTTTTTGTTTGTTTGTTTGTTTCCTTCCTTATTATTTGTTATCTTCCTTATCGGAAGTTTACAAACACTGAGGTTGGAGTCATTAAAACTAGTTTACATACACTTAGGTTGGAGTCATTAAAACTAGTTTACATACACTTAGGTTGGAGTCATTAAAACTAGTTTACATCCACTTAGGTTGGAGTCATTAAAACTAGTTTACATCCACTTAGGTTGGAGTCATTAAAACTAGTTTACATCCACTGAGGTTGGAGTCATTAAAACTAGTTTACATACACTGAGGTTGGAGTCATTAAAACTAGTTTACATACACTTAGGTTGGAGTCATTAAAACTAGTTTACATACACTTAGGTTGGAGTCATTAAAACTAGTTTACATACACTGAGGTTGGAGTTATTAAAACTAGTTTACATACACTGAGGTTGGAGTCATTAAAACTAGTTTACATACACTGAGGTTGGAGTCATTAAAACTAGTTTACATACACTTAGGTTGGAGTCATTAAAACTAGTTTACAAACACTGAGGATGGAGTCATTAAAACTAGTTTACAAACACTTAGGTTGGAGTCATTAAAACTAGTTTACATACACTCAGGTTGGAGTCATTAAAACTAGTTTACATACACTTAGGTTGGAGTCATTAAAACTAGTTTACATACACTGAGGATGGAGTCATTAAAACTAGTTTATAAACACTGAGGATGGAGTCATTAAAACTAGTTTACATACACTGAGGTTGGAGTCATTAAAACTAGTTTACATACACTTAGGTTGGAGTCATTAAAACTAGTTTACATACACTTAGGTTGGAGTCATTAAAACTAGTTTACATACACTGAGGTTGGAGTTATTAAAACTAGTTTACATACACTGAGGTTGGAGTCATTAAAACTAGTTTACATACACTGAGGTTGGAGTCATTAAAACTAGTTTACATACACTTAGGTTGGAGTCATTAAAACTAGTTTACAAACACTGAGGATGGAGTCATTAAAACTAGTTTACAAACACTTAGGTTGGAGTCATTAAAACTAGTTTACATACACTCAGGTTGGAGTCATTAAAACTAGTTTACATCCACTTAGGTTGGAGTCATTAAAACTAGTTTACATCCACTGAGGTTGGAGTCATTAAAACTAGTTTACATACACTTAGGTTGGAGTCATTAAAACTAGTTTACATACACTTAGGTTGGAGTCATTAAAACTAGTTTACATCCACTTAGGTTGGAGTCATTAAAACTAATTTACATACACTGAGGTTGGAGTCATTAAAACTAATTTACATACACTGAGGTTGGAGTCATTAAAACTAGTTTACATACACTGAGGTTGGAGTTATTAAAACTAGTTTACATACACTGAGGTTGGAGTTATTAAAACTAGTTTACATACACTGAGGTTGGAGTTATTAAAACTAGTTTACATCCACTTAGGTTGGAGTCATTAAAACTAGTTTACATCCACTTAGGTTGGAGTCATTAAAACTAGTTTATATAAAATAAATTTGATTTGGATTTGATTTAGTGCTTAATGCCCAGTACATCACCAGGGGCAAGCTTCCTGCCATACAGGACCTCTATACCAGGCGGTGTCAGAGGAAGGCCCTAAAAATTGTCAAAGACTCCAGCCACCCTAGTCATAGACTGTTCTCTCTACTACCCCACGGCAAGCGGCACTGGAGCGCCAAGTCTAGATCCAAGCGGCTTCTAAACAGCTTTTACCCCTAAGCCAGAAGACTTCTGAACGTCCAATCAAATGGGTACCCATTATTACATCATTAGTATTTGCATATTAACCATCCCTGTATATAGTGTGGTATTAACTGACCCTGTATATAGTATGGTATTAACTGACCCTGTATATAGTATGGTATTAACTGACCCTGTAAAGTATGGTATTAAACTGACCCTGTATATAGTATGGTATTAACTGACCCTGTATATAGTATTAACTGACTCTGTATATAGTATGGTATTAACTGACCCTGTATATAGTATGGTATTAACTGACCCTGTATATAGTATGGTATTAACTGACCCTGTATATAGTATTAACTGACTCTGTATATAGTATGGTATTAACTGACCCTGTATATAGTATGATATTAACTGACCCTGTATATAGTATGGTACTAACTGACCCTGTATATAGTATGGTATTAACTGACCCTGTATATAGTATGGTATTAACTGACCCTGTATATAGTATGGTATTAACTGACCCTGTATATAGTATGGTATTAACTGACCCTGTATATAGTATGGTGTTAACTGACCCTGTATATAGTATGGTATTAACTGACCCTGTATATAGTATGGTATTAACTGACCCTGTATATAGTATGGTATTAACTGACCCTGTATATAGTATGGTATTAACTGACCCTGTATATAGTATGGTACTAACTGACCCTGTATATAGTATTAACTGACCCTGTATATAGTATGGTATTAACTGACCCTGTATATAGTATGGTATTAACTGACCCTGTATATAGTATGGTATTAACTGACCCTGTATATAGTATGGTATTAACTGACCCTGTATATAGTATGGTATTAACTGACCCTGTATATAGTATGGTACTAACTGACCCTGTATATAGTATTAAACTGACCCTGTATATAGTATGGTGTTAACTGACCCTGTATATAGTATGGTATTAACTGACCCTGTATATTATAGTATGGTATTAACTGACCCTGTATATAGTATGGTATTAACTGACCCTGTATATAGTATGGTATTAACTGACCCTGTATATAGTATGGTACTAACTGACCCTGTATATAGTATTAACTGACCCTGTATATAGTATGGTATTAACTGACCCTGTATATAGTATGGTGTTAACTGACCCTGTATATAGTATGGTACTAACTGACCCTGTATATAGTATGGTATTAACTGACCCTGTATATAGTATGGTACTAACTGACCCTGTATATAGTGTGGTATTAACTGACCCTGTATATAGTATAGTATTAACTGACCCTGTATATAGTATGGTATTAACTGACCCTGTATATAGTATGGTATTAACTGACCCTGTATATAGTATGGTATTAACTGACCCTGTATATAGTATGGTATTAACTGACCCTGTATATAGTATGGTATTAACTGACCCTGTATATAGTATGGTATTAACTGACCCTGTATATAGTATTAAACTGACCCTGTATATAGTATGGTATTAACTGACCCTGTATATAGTGTGGTATTAACTGACCCTGTATATAGTATGGTATTAACTGACCCTGTATATAGTATGGTATTAACTGACCCTGTACCCTGTATATAGTATGGTATTAACTGACCCTGTATATAGTATAGTATTAACTGACCCTGTATATAGTATGGTATTAACTGACCCTGTATATAGTATGGTATTAACTGACCCTGTATATAGTATGGTATTAACTGACCCTGTATATAGTATGGTATTAACTGACCCTGTACCCTGTATATAGTATGGTATTAACTGACCCTGTATATAGTATAGTATTAACTGACCCTGTATATAGTATGGTATTAACTGACCCTGTATATAGTATGGTATTAACTGACCCTGTATATAGTATGGTATTAACTGACCCTGTATATAGTATGGTATTAACTGACCCTGTATATAGTATGGTGTTAACTGACCCTGTATATAGTATGGTACTAACTGACCCTGTATATAGTATGGTGTTAACTGACCCTGTATATAGTATAGTATTAACTGACCCTGTATATAGTATGGTATTAACTGACCCTGTATATAGTATAGTATTAACTGACCCTGTATATAGTATGGTATTAACTGACCCTGTATATAGTATGGTACTAACTGACCCTGTATATAGTATGGTATTAACTGACCCTGTATATAGTATGGTATTAACTGACCCTGTATATAGTATGGTACTAACTGACCCTGTATATAGTATGGTATTAAACTGACCCTGTATATAGTATGGTATTAACTGACCCTGTATATAGTATGGTATTAACTGACCCTGTATATAGTATGGTATTAACTGACCCTGTATATAGTATGGTGTTAACTGACCCTGTATATAGTATGGTATTACCTGACCCTGTATATAGTATGGTATTAACTGACCCTGTATATAGTATTCTTACTTACTTATTGTGTTCTTCACATTTCTTCTTATTTGTCTTGTTTCTTTTCTTGTAATACATTCTTATTGATTATTGCATTGTTGGGTTTTTGGAAACAAGGCATTTCACTGTACTTGTGCATGTGACATAAAAACTTGAATGATTAGAAGTCACGTTCTGTTGTTGTCTGAAATGTGCTGTTCAAAACAACTTTCACCTTGGAAAAAACGAGCTCCGACTGGGGAAAAATAGGTTTGAGCGGTCATCCTACTGGGTCATCCTACTGGGTCATCCTACTCGGTCATCCTACTGGGTCATCCTACTCGGTCATCCTACTGGGTCATCCTACTGGGTCATCCTACTGGGTCATCCTACTCGGTCATCCTACTCGGTCATCCTACTGGGTCATCCTACTCGGTCATCCTACTGGGTCATCCTACTCGGTCATCCTACTCGGTCATCCTACTGGGTCATCCTACTCGGTCATCCTACTGGGTCATCCTACTCGGTCATCCTACTGGGTCATCCTACTCGGTCATCCAACTCGGTCATCCATCTCGGTCATCCTACTCGGTCATCCTACTGGGTCATCCAACTTGGTCATCCTACTGGGTCATCCAACCCGGTCATCCTACTGGGTCATCCAACTCGGTCATCCAACTCGGTCATCCTACTCGGTCATCCAACTCGGTCATCCTACTGGGTCATCCAACCCGGTCATCCAACCCGGTCATCCTACTGGATCATCCAACTGGGTCATCCTACTGGGTCATCCTACTCGGTCATCCTACTGGGTCATCCTACTGGGTCATCCTACTCGGTCATCCTACTGGGTCATCCTACTCGGTCATCCTACTGGGTCATCCTACTCGGTCATCCTACTGGGTCATCCTACTGGGTCATCCTACTCGGTCATCCTACTCGGTCATCCTACTGGGTCATCCTACTGGGTCATCCAACTCGGTCATCCAACTCGGTCATCCATCTCGGTCATCCTACTCGGTCATCCTACTGGGTCATCCAACTTGGTCATCCTACTGGGTCATCCAACCCGGTCATCCTACTGGGTCATCCAACTCGGTCATCCTACTCGGTCATCCTACTCGGTCATCCAACTCGGTCATCCAACT
Organism: Oncorhynchus nerka; assembly: GCF_034236695.1. Classification (NCBI taxonomy): domain Eukaryota; kingdom Metazoa; phylum Chordata; class Actinopteri; order Salmoniformes; family Salmonidae; genus Oncorhynchus; species Oncorhynchus nerka. The sequence continues at coordinate 102,227,932 of NC_088422.1, forward strand.
CGGTCATCCAACCCGGTCATCCAACCCGGTCATCCTACTGGATCATCCAACTCGGTCATCCTACTCGGTCATCCAACTCGGAATTCCAACTCGGGAACTCAGGCTTCTTCTAGAGCTCTGACTTTCCAACATTTTTTATGTGTAACCTTTATGTAACCTTTATGCAACCTTTATGTAACCTTTATGTGACCTCTATTTAACCTTTATGTAACCTTTATGTGACCTTTATGTGACCTTTATGTGACCTCTATTTAACCTTTATGTAACCTTTATGTAACCTTTATGTAACCTTTATGTAACCTTTATGTAACCTGTATTATCCTTTATGCAACCTTTATTGAACCTTTATTTAACTAGGCAAGTCAGTAAGTAATAAGAACAAATTCTTATTTTACAATGACGGCCTACCCCCGGGCCAAAACCGGACAACACTGGGCCAATTGTGCCCGCCCAATGGGACTCCCAATCCCGGCCGGACGTGACGCAGCCTGGATTTGAACCAGGGACTGCAGTGACGGCTCTAGCACTGAGATGCAGTGCCTTAGAGTTCCCAGTTGTCTTGAGCGCACCAATAGAATTCACAGCTGGCGACACCTCATCGTGATTGGTTATTTCCTCATCGTTTGCAACAATGTCAATGAGCGTCATCATTATCTTTCCTTGGCAGTACCTCAAACTGTCGTGATTACCAGCTGAGATCATCTTTATGAGTTGGTTTTTACTCCTGGCTCAGAGTCTGAGCAGTGTCTAACATCATCCTAAAACCTACTCTGAGCTGTGTCTAACATCATCCTAAAACCTACTCTGAGCTGTGTCTAACATCATCCTAAAACCTAATCTGAGCAGTCTAACATCATCCTAAAACCTAATCTGAGCAGTGTCTAACATCATCCTAAAACCAACTCTGAGCAGTCTAACATCATCCTAAAACCTACTCTGAGCTGTGTCTAACATCATCCTAAAACCTACTCTGAGCTGTGTCTACCATCATCCTAAAACCTACTCTGAGCAGTCTAACATCATCCTAAAACCTACTCTGAGCTGTCTAACATCATCCTAAAACCTACTCTGAGCTGTGTCTAACATCATCCTAAACCCTACTCTGAGCTGTGTCTAACATCATCCTAAAACCTACTCTGAGCTGTGTCTAACATCATCCTAAAACCTACTCTGAGCTGTGTCTAACATCATCCTAAAACCTACTCTGAGCTGTGTCTAACATCATCCTAAAACCTAATCTGAGCTGTGTCTAACATCATCCTAAAACCTAATCTGAGCAGTCTAACATCATCCTAAAACCTACTCTGAGCAGTCTAACATCATCCTAAACCCTACTCTGAGCTGTGTCTAACATCATCCTAAAACCTACTCTGAGCTGTGTCTAACATCATCCTAAAACCTACTCTGAGCTGTGTCTAACATCATCCTACAACCTACTCTGAGCTGTGTCTTAACATCATCCTACAACCTACTCTGAGCTGTGTCTAACATCATCCTAAAACCTACTCTGAGCTGTGTCTAACATCATCCTAAAACCTACTCTGAGCAGTCTAACATCATCCTAAAACCTACTCTGAGCAGTGTCTAACATCATCCTAAACCCTACTCTGAGCTGTGTCTAACATCATCCTAAAACCTACTCTGAGCTGTGTCTAACATCATCCTAAAACCTACTCTGAGCTGTGTCTAACATCATCCTAAAACCTACTCTGAGCTGTGTCTAACATCATCCTAAACCCTACTCTGAGCTGTGTCTAACATCATCCTAAAACCTAATCTGAGCTGTGTCTAACATCATCCTAAAACCTAATCTGAGCAGTCTAACATCATCCTAAACCCTACTCTGAGCTGTGTCTAACATCATCCTAAAACCTAATCTGAGCAGTCTAACATCATCCTAAAACCTACTCTGAGCAGTCTAACATCATCCTAAACCCTACTCTGAGCTGTGTCTAACATCATCCTACAACCTACTCTGAGCTGTGTCTTAACATCATCCTACAACCTACTCTGAGCTGTGTCTAACATCATCCTAAAACCTACTCTGAGCTGTGTCTAACATCATCCTAAAACCTACTCTGAGCAGTCTAACATCATCCTAAAACCTACTCTGAGCTGTGTCTAACATCATCCTAAAACCTACTCTGAGCTGTGTCTAACATCATCCTAAAACCTACTCTGAGCTGTGTCTAACATCATCCTAAAACCTACTCTGAGCTGTGTCTAACATCATCCTAAACCCTACTCTGAGCTGTGTCTAACATCATCCTAAAACCTAATCTGAGCTGTGTCTAACATCATCCTAAACCCTACTCTGAGCTGTGTCTAACATCATCCTAAAACCTAATCTGAGCTGTGTCTAACATCATCCTAAAACCTAATCTGAGCAGTATAACATCATCCTAAAACCTAATCTGAGCTGTGTCTAACATCATCCTAAAACCTAATCTGAGCAGTATAACATCATCCTAAAACCTACTCTGAGCAGTCTAACATCATCCTAAAACCTACTCTGAGCTGTGTCTAACATCATCCTACAACCTACTCTGTGCTGTGTCTTAACATCATCCTACAACCTACTCTGAGCTGTGTCTAACATCATCCTAAAACCTACTCTGAGCTGTGTCTAACATCATCCTAAAACCTACTCTGAGCAGTCTAACATCATCCTAAAACCTACTCTGAGCTGTGTCTAACATCATCCTAAAACCTACTCTGAACAGTCTAACATCATCCTACAACCTACTCTGAGCTGTGTCTAACATCATCCTAAAACCTACTCTGAACAGTCTAACATCATCCTAAAACCTACTCTGAACAGTCTAACATCATCCTAAAACCTACTCTGAGCTGGGAGTTTGTTGTTGTTGTTGTTGTTGTCTTCAACTTTGGCTGTTGTTCCCCGTCTCAGACTGTGTTCCGTCTGTTGTTCCCCGTCTCAGACTGTGTTCCCCGTCTGTTGTTCCCCGTCTCAGACTGTGTTCCGTCTGTTGTTCCCCGTCTCAGACTGTGTTCCCCGTCTGTTGTTCCCCGTCTCAGACTGTGTTCCCCGTCTGTTGTTCCCCGTCTCAGACTGTGTTCCCCGTCTGCTGTTCCCCGTCTGCTGTTCCCAGTCTGCTGTTCCCAGTCTGCTGTTCCCCGTCTGTTGTTCCCAGTCCGTTGTTCCCCGTCCGTTGTTCCCCGTCCGTTGTTCCCAGTCTGCTGTTCCCAGTCTGCTGTTCCCAGTCTGCTGTTCCCAGTCTGCTGTTCCCAGTCTGCTGTTCCCAGTCTGCTGTTCCCAGTCTGTTGTTCCCAGTCTGCTGTTCCCCGTCTGCTGTTCCCCGTCTGCTGTTCCCCGTCTGTTGTTCCCCGTCCGTTGTTCCCCGTCCGCTGTTCCCCGTCCGCTGTTCCCCGTCTGCTGTTCCCAGTCTGTTGTTCCCCGTCCGTTGTTCCCCGTCTGCTGTTCCCCGTCTGTTGTTCCCAGTCTGTTGTTCCCCGTCTGTTGTTCCCAGTCTGTTGTTCCCCGTCTGTTGTTCCCAGTCTGTTGTTCCCCGTCTGTTGTTCCCAGTCTGTTGTTCCCCGTCTCAGACTTTGTCTGTTGTTCCCCGTCTGTTGTTCCCCGTCTCAGACTTTGTCTGTTGTTCCCCGTCTCAGACTTTGTTCCCCGTCTCAGACTTTGTCTGTTGTTCCCCGTCTCAGACTTTGTCTGTTGTTCCCCGTCTCAGACTTTGTCTGTTGTTCCCCGTCTCAGACTTTGTCTGTTGTTCCCCGTCTCAGACTGTTCCCCGTCTCAGACTGTTCCCCGTCTCAGACTTTGGCTGTTGTTCCCCGTCTCAGACTTTGGCTGTCGTTCCCCGTCTCAGAAAGCTGCTGACACATAGTAGATATTACAACACCTGGATAGGGGAACGCGACCCATGATTAGTTGATTCTTAGAGTCAGGTTTACCAGCTTGGACTGGGCCAAAAGTGTGTTATAAATCAGGTCCAGAGGACCGGAGCTGCCCATCCCTGCTGTATGTTCTTCCCATGTGGATTGTTGATGTAATTAAGTTCCTTTTTTGTTTTCCTCAGCTGAGCTCTAGAGGGCGCTGTTACAACATTGTAAATCAAAGATAGACCGACATGCTGATACTCAACACAAGTATAATTCAAATAATTAAATTTTTTAATTTCAGAATTCAAAGTTATTCAATCTGTGTTCCAGAGGTCGTTATAATTGTCCCATTTTTAAGGATCAAAGAAATGTTTGGAAAAACTATGTCTTGTCTCTTGCCTTGTTTGTGTCATGATTTCCATGTTTAGATGAATACAAATATCCCTTATCTTTATAAGACGGCTGTCTGTATCTGCAATGTTATTTACCTGATTAATCAACATGAAATACATTTAATACAATAAACATTTAAAAACAAAATAAACATTTAACAACAACTCAAATAATCACCGCACTTTCGCCATTCGCTCGCTCAAAGCTGTCCCCATCGACTGGTATGATTTGGGAAAAAGAAAGATATGCAACGTTCCTGAGTCTCAGACAGTAGTTCAGCGCTGCTCTACCACACACCATTGGCTAGTTTATTCCATTCCACAGTGAGTCATGCCAGTCAGACATCATCAGAAGTCATTCACAGGTGTTCTGTCTTTGAGGCTTTTTGTCTTTCTGTCAGTCTCTATCTCTGTCTCCCCAGTCCTTCCTAACATAGCTGCTAGGTCTTTAATACTGTATGTCAGTCTCTACCTCTGTCTCTACCTCTGTCTCTACCTCTGTCTCCCCAGTCCCTCCTAACATAGCTGTTAGGTCTTTAATACTGTATGTCAGTCTCTACCTCTGTCTCTACCTCTGTCTCCCCAGTCCCTCCTAACATAGCTGTTAGGTCTTAAATACTGTATGTCAGTCTCTACCTCTGTCTCTGTCTCCCCAGTCCCTCCTAACATAGCTGTTAGTTCTTAAATACTGTATGTCAGTCTCTACCTCTGTCTTTGTCTCCCCAGTCCCTCCTAACATAGCTGTTTGGTCTTAAATACTGTATGTCAGTCTCTATCTCTGTCTCTGTCTCCCCAGTCCCTCCTAACATAGCTGTTTGGTCTTAAATACTGTATGTCAGTCTCTATCTCTGTCTCTGTCTCCCCAGTCCCCCCTAACACAGCTGTTAGGTCTTTAATACTGTCCGTCAGTCTCTATCTCTGTCTCTACCTCTGTCTCTGTCTCCCCAGTCCCTCCTAACACAGCTGTTATGTCTTTAATACTGTCTGTCAGTCTCTATCTCTGTCTCTACCTCTGTCTCTGTCTCCCCAGTCCCTCCTAACACAGCTGTTGGGTCTTTAATACTGTCTGTCAGTCTCTACCTCTGTCTCTGTCTCCCCAGTCCCTACTAACATAGCTGTTAGGTCTTTAATACTGTCTGTCAGTCTCTACCTCTGTCTCTGTCTCCTCAGTCCCTCCTAACATAGCTGTTAGGTCTTTAATACTGTCTGTCAGTCTCTACCTCTGTCTCCCCAGTCCCTCCTAACACAGCTGCTAGGTCTTTAATACTGTCTGTCAGTCTCTACCTCTGTCTCTGTCTCCTCAGTCCCTCCTAACATAGCTGTTAGGTCTTTAATACTGTCTGTCTGTCTCTACCTCTGTCTCTGTCTCGCCAGTCCCTCCTAACACAGCTGCTAGGTCTTTAATACTGTCTGTCAGTCTCTACCTCTGTCTCTGTCTCCCCAGTCCCTACTAACATAGCTGTTAGGTCTTTAATACTGTCTGTCAGTCTCTACCTCTGTCTCCTCAGTCCCTCCTAACATAGCTGTTAGGTCTTTAATACTGTCTGTCTGTCTCTACCTCTGTCTCTGTCTCGCCAGTCCTTCCTAACATAGCTGTTAGGTCTTTAATACTGTCTGTCAGTCTCTACCTCTGTCTCTGTCTCCTCAGTCCCTCCTAACATAGCTGTTAGGTCTTTAACCCTGTCTGTCAGTCTCTATCTCTGTCTCTACCTCTGTCTCTGTCTCCCCAGTCCCTTCTAACATAGCTGTTAGGTCTTTAATACTGTCTGTCAGTCTCTACCTCTGTCTCTGTCTCCCCAGTCCCTCCTAACATAGCTGTTAGGTCTTTAATAATGTCTGTCAGTCTCTACCTCTGTCTCCCCAGTCCCTCCTAACATAGCTGGTAGGTCTTTAATACTGTCTGTCAGTCTCTATCTCTGTCTCCCCAGTCCCAACTAACATAGCTGTTAGGGTCTTTAACACTACTGTCTGTCAGTCTCTACCTCTGTCTCTGTCTCCCCAGTCCCTCCTAACATAGCTGTTAGGTCTTTAATACGGTCTGTCGGTCTCTACCTCTGTCTCTGTCTCCCCAGTCCCTCCTAACATAGCTGTTAGGTCTTTAATACTGTCTGTCGGTCTCTTCCTCTGTCTCTGTCTGTCTCCCCAGTCCCTCCTAACATAGCTGTTAGGTCTTTAATACTGTCTGTCAGTCTCTACCTCTGTCTCCCCAGTCCCTACTAACATAGCTGTTAGGTCTTTAATACTGTCTGTCAGTCTCTACCTCTGTCTCTGTCTCCCCAGTCCCTCCTAACATAGCTGTTAGGTCTTTAATACTGTCTATCAGTCTCTACTTCTGTCTCTGTCTCCCCAGTCCCTACTAACATAGCTGTTAGATCTTAAATACTGTCTGTCAGTCTCTACCTCTGTCTCCCCAGTCCCTACTAACATAGCTGTTAGGTCTTTAATACTGTCTGTCAGTCTCTACCTCTGTCTCTGTCTCCCCAGTCCCTCCTAACATAGCTGTTAGGTCTTTAATACTGTCTATCAGTCTCTACTTCTGTCTCTGTCTCCCCAGTCCCTCCTAACATAGCTGGTAGGTCTTTAATACTGTCTGTCAGTCTCTACCTCTGTCTCCCCAGTACTTCCTAACATAGCTGTTGGGTCTTTAATACTGTCTGCCAGTCTCTACCTCTGTCTCCCCAGTCCCTCCTAACATAGCTGTTAGGTCATTAATACTGTCTGTCAGTCTCTACCTCTGTCTCTACCTCTGTATCTGTCTCCCCAGTCCCTCCTAACATAGCTGTTAGGTCATTAATACTGTCTGTCCGTCTCTATGTCTGTCTCTACCTCTGTCTCTGTCTCCCCAGTCCCTCCTAACATAGCTGTTAGGTCATTAATACTGTCTGCCAGTCTGTCTCTGTCTCCCCAGTCCCTCCTAACATAGCTGTTAGGTCATTAATACTGTCTGTCAGTCTCTACCTCTGTCTCTGTCTCCCCAGTCCCTACTAACATAGCTGTTAGGTCTTTAATACTGTCTGTCAGTCTCTATCTCTGTCTCTACCTCTGTCTCTGTCTCCCCAGTCCCAACTAACATAGCTGTTAGGTCTTTAATACTGTCTGTCAGTCTCTATCTCTGTCTCTACCTCTGTCTCTGTCTCCCCAGTCCCTCCTAACACAGCTGCTAGGTCTTTAATACTGTCTGTCAGTCTCTACCTCTGTCTCTGTCTCCCCAGTCCCTACTAACATAGCTGTTAGGTCTTTAATACTGTCTGTCAGTCTCTACCTCTGTCTCTGTCTCCTCAGTCCCTCCTAACATAGCTGTTAGGTCTTTAATACTGTCTGTCTGTCTCTACCTCTGTCTCTGTCTCGCCAGTCCTTCCTAACATAGCTGTTAGGTCTTTAATACTGTCTGTCAGTCTCTACCTCTGTCTCTGTCTCCTCAGTCCCTCCTAACATAGCTGTTAGGTCTTTAACCCTGTCTGTCAGTCTCTATCTCTGTCTCTACCTCTGTCTCTGTCTCCCCAGTCCCAACTAACATAGCTGTTAGGTCTTTAATACTGTCTGTCAGTCTCTACCTCTGTCTCTGTCTCCCCAGTCCCTTCTAACATAGCTGTTAGGTCTTTAATACTGTCTGTCAGTCTCTACCTCTGTCTCTGTCTCCCCAGTCCCTCCTAACATAGCTGTTAGGTCTTTAATAATGTCTGTCAGTCTCTACCTCTGTCTCCCCAGTCCCTCCTAACATAGCTGGTAGGTCTTTAATACTGTCTGTCAGTCTCTATCTCTGTCTCCCCAGTCCCAACTAACATAGCTGTTAGGGTCTTTAACACTACTGTCTATAAGTCTCTACCTCTGTCTCTGTCTCCCCAGTCCCTACTAACATAGCTGTTAGGTCTTTAACACGGTCTGTCAGTCTCTACCTCTGTCTCTGTCTCCCCAGTCCCTCCTAACATAGCTGTTAGGTCTTAAATACTGTCTGTCAGTCTCTACCTCTGTCTCTGTCTCCCCAGTCCCTACTAGCATAGCTGTTAGGTCTTTAATACTGTCTGTCGGTCTCTACCTCTGTCTCTGTCTCCCCAGTCCCTCCTAACATAGCTGTTAGGTCTTTAATACTGTCTATCAGTCTCTACTTCTGTCTCTGTCTCCCCAGTCCCTCCTAAAAGAGCTGTTAGGTATTTAATACTGTCTGTCAGTCTCTATCTCTGTCTCTGTCTCCCCAGTCCCTACTAACATAGCTGTTAGGTCTTTAATACTGTCTGTCAGTCTCTACCTCTGTCTCTGTCTCCCCTGTCCCTCCTAACATAGCTGTTAGGTCTTTAATATTGTCTGTCTGTCAGTCTCTACCTCTGGCTCTGTCTCCCCAGTCCCTCCTAACATAGCTGTTAGGTGTTTTACACTACTGTCTGTCAGTCTTTACCTCTGTCTCTACCTCTGTCTCTGTCTCCTCAGTCCCTCCTAACATAGCTGTTAGGTCTTTAATACGGTCTGTCGGTCTCTATCTCTGTCTCTGTCTCCCCAGTCCCTCCTAACATAGCTGTTAGGTCTTTAATACTGTCTGTCAGTCTCTACCTCTGTCTCTGTCTCCCCAGTCCCTCCTAACATAGCTGTTAGGTCTTTAATACGGTCTGTCGGTCTCTACCTCTGTCTCTGTCTCCCCAGTCCCTCCTAACATAGCTGTTAGGTCTTTAATACTGTCTGTCGGTCTCTTCCTCTGTCTCTGTCTGTCTCCCCAGTCCCTCCTAACATAGCTGTTAGGTCTTTAATACTGTCTGTCAGTCTCTACTTCTGTCTCTGTCTCCCCAGTCCCTACTAACATAGCTGTTAGATCTTAAATACTGTCTGTCAGTCTCTACCTCTGTCTCCCCAGTCCCTACTAACATAGCTGTTAGGTCTTTAATACTGTCTGTCAGTCTCTACCTCTGTCTCTGTCTCCCCAGTCCCTCCTAACATAGCTGTTAGGTCTTTAATACTGTCTATCAGTCTCTACTTCTGTCTCTGTCTCCCCAGTCCCTCCTAACATAGCTGGTAGGTCTTTAATACTGTCTGTCAGTCTCTACCTCTGTCTCCCCAGTACTTCCTAACATAGCTGTTGGGTCTTTAATACTGTCTGCCAGTCTCTACCTCTGTCTCTACCTCTGTATCTGTCTCCCCAGTCCCTCCTAACATAGCTGTTAGGTCATTAATACTGTCTGTCCGTCTCTATGTCTGTCTCTACCTCTGTCTCTGTCTCCCCAGTCCCTCCTAACATAGCTGTTAGGTCATTAATACTGTCTGTCAGTCTCTATCTCTGTCTCTACCTCTGTCTCTGTCTCTGTCTCCGCAGTCCCTCCTAACATAGCTGTTAGGTCTTTAATACTGTCTGTCAGTCTGTACCTCTGTCTCTGTCTCCCCAGTCCCTACTAACATAGCTGTTAGGTCTTTAATACTGTCTGTCAGTCTCTACCTCTGTCTCTGTCTCCCCAGTCCCTCCTAACATAGCTGTTAGGTCATTAATACTGTCTGCCAGTCTGTCTCTGTCTCCCCAGTCCCTCCTAACATAGCTGTTAGGTCATTAATACTGTCTGTCAGTCTCTACCTCTGTCTCTGTCTCCCCAGTCCCTACTAACATAGCTGTTAGGTCTTTAATACTGTCTGTCTGTCTCTACCTCTGTCTCTGTCTCGCCAGTCCTTCCTAACATAGCTGTTAGGTCTTTAACCCTGTCTGTCAGTCTCTATCTCTGTCTCTACCTCTGTCTCTGTCACCCCAGTCCCAACTAACATAGCTGTTAGGTCTTTAATACTGTCTGTCAGTCTCTATCTCTGTCTCTACCTCTGTCTCTGTCTCCCCAGTCCCTACTAACATAGCTGTTAGGTCTTTAATACTGTCTGTCAGTATCTACCTCTGTCTCTGTCTCCCCAGTCCCTCCTAACACAGCTGCTAGGTCTTTAATACTGTCTGTCAGTCTCTACCTCTGTCTCTGTCTCCCCAGTCCCTACTAACATAGCTGTTAGGTCTTTAATACTGTCTGTCAGTCTCTACCTCTGTCTCTGTCTCCTCAGTCCCTCCTAACATAGCTGTTAGGTCTTTAATACTGTCTGTCTGTCTCTACCTCTGTCTCTGTCTCGCCAGTCCTTCCTAACATAGCTGTTAGGTCTTTAATACTGTCTGTCAGTCTCTACCTCTGTCTCTGTCTCCTCAGTCCCTCCTAACATAGCTGTTAGGTCTTTAACCCTGTCTGTCAGTCTCTGTCTCTACCTCTGTCTCTGTCTCCCCAGTCCCTTCTAACATAGCTGTTAGGTCTTTAATACTGTCTGTCAGTCTCTACCTCTGTCTCTGTCTCCCCAGTCCCACCTAACATAGCTGTTAGGTCTTTAATAATGTCTGTCAGTCTCTACCTCTGTCTCCCCAGTCCCTCCTAACATAGCTGGTAGGTCTTTAATACTGTCTGTCAGTCTCTATCTCTGTCTCCCCAGTCCCAACTAACATAGCTGTTAGGGTCTTTAACACTACTGTCTATAAGTCTCTACCTCTGTCTCTGTCTCCCCAGTCCCTACTAACATAGCTGTTAGGTCTTTAACACGGTCTGTCAGTCTCTACCTCTGTCTCTGTCTCCCCAGTCCCTCCTAACATAGCTGTTAGGTCTTAAATACTGTCTGTCAGTCTCTACCTCTGTCTCTGTCTCCCCAGTCCCTACTAGCATAGCTGTTAGGTCTTTAATACTGTCTGTCAGTCTCTACCTCTGTCTCCTCAGTCCCTCCTAACATAGCTGTGCTAGGTCTTTAATACTCTGTCCTCTAGTCCCTCCTAACATAGCTGTTAGGTCTTTAATACTGTCTGTCAGTCTCTACCTCTGTCTCTGTCTCCCCAGTCCCTCCTAACATAGCTGTTAGGTCTTTAATACTGTCTGTCAGTCTCTACCTCTGTCTCTGTCTCCCCAGTCCCTCCTAACATAGCTGTTAGGTCTTTAATACTGTCTGTCAGTCTCTACCTCTGTCTCTGTCTCCCCAGTCCCTCCTAACATAGCTGTTAGGTCTTTAATACTGTCTGTCTCTAGTCTCTCCCTCCTACTGTCTCTGTCTCCCCAGTCCCTCCTAACATAGCTGTTAGGTCTTTAATACTGTCTGTCAGTCTCTCTACCTCTGTCTCTGTCTCCCCAGTCCCTACTAACATAGCTGTTAGGTCTTTAATACTGTCTGTCAGTCTCTAGTCTCTACCTCTGTCTCTGTCTCCCCAGTCCCTCCTAACACATAGCTTTTACACTACTGTCTGTCAGTCTTTACCTCTGTCTCTACCTCTGTCTCTGTCTCCCCAGTCCCTTAACATAGCTGTCTGTCTGTCAGTCTCTACCTCTGTCTCTGTCTCCCCAGTCCCTCCTAACATAGCTGTTAGGTCTTTTAATACTGTCTGTCAGTCTCTACCTCTGTCTCTGTCTCTGTCTCCCCAGTCCCTCCTAACATAGCTGTTAGGTCTTTAATACTGTCTGTCAGTCTCTACCTCTGTCTCTGTCTCCCCAGTCCCTCCTAACATAGCTGTTAGGTCTTTAATACTGTCTGTCAGTCTCTCTCTACCTCTGTCTCTGTCTCCCCCAGTCCCTCCTAACATAGCTGTTAGGTCTTTAATACTGTCTGTCGGTCTCTAGTCTCTCTGTCTCTGTCTCCCCAGTCCCTCCTAACATAGCTGTTAGGTCTTTAATACTGTCTGTCAGTCTCTACCTCTGTCTCTGTCTCCCAGTCCCTCCTAACACAGCTGTTAGGTCTTTAATACTGTCTGTCAGTCTCTAGCTCTGTCTCTGTCTCCCCAGTCCCTCCTAACATAGCTGTTAGGTCTTTAATACTGTCTGTCAGTCTCTTCCTCTGTCTCTGTCTCCCCAGTCCCTCCTAACATAGCTGTTAGGTCTTTAATACTGTCTGTCAGTCTCTACCTCTGTCTCTGTCTCCCCAGTCCCTCCTAACAGAGCTGTTAGGTCTTTAATACTGTCTGTCAGTCTCTACCTCTGTCTCTGTCTCCCCAGTCCCTCCTAACATAGCTGTTAGGTCTTTAATCAGTCTCTGTCTGTCTCAGTCCCTATCATAGCTGTCTCTCTCTGTCTCTGTCTCCCAGTCCCTCTAACATAGCTGTTAGGTCTTTAATACTGTCTGTCAGTCTCTACCTCTGTCTCTGTCTCCCAGTCCCTCCTAACATAGCTGTTAGGTCTTTAATACTGTCTGTCAGTCTCTACTCTGTCTCTGTCTCCCCAGTCCTTCCTAACATAGCTGTTGGGTCTTTAATACTGTCTGTCAGTCTCTACCTCTGTCTCCCAAGTCCCTACTAACATAGCTGTTAGGTCTTTAATACTGTCTGTCAGTCTCTACCTCTGTCTCTGTCTCCCAGTCCCTCCTAACATAGCTGTTAGGTCTTTAATACTGTCTGTCAGTCTCTACCTCTGTCTCTACCTCTGTATCTGTCTCCCCAGTCCCTAACATAGCTGTTAGGTCTTTAATACTGTCTGTCAGTCTCTACCTCTGTCTCTGTCTCCCCAGTCCTCCTAACATAGCTGTTAGGTCTTTAATACTGTCTGTCGGTCTCTACCTCTGTCTCTGTCTCCCCAGTCCCTCCTAACATAGCTGTTAGGTCTTTAATACTGTCTGTCAGTCTCTACTTCTGTCTCTGTCTCCCAGTCCCTCCTAACATAGCTGTTAGGTCATTTAATACTGTCTGTCAGTCTCTACTTCTGTCTCTGTCTCCCCAGTCCCTCCTAACATAGCTGTTAGGTCATTAATACTGTCTGTCAGTCTCTATCTCTGTCTCTGTCTCCCCAGTCCCTCCTAACATAGCTGATTATGTGTCTTTACACCCTACTGTCTGTCAGTCTTTACTCTGTCTCTACCTCTGTCTCTGTCTCCCAGTCCCTCCTAACATAGCTGTTAGGTCTTTAATATTGTCTGTCTGTCAGTCTCTACCTCTGGCTCTGTCTCCCAGTCCCTCCTAACATAGCTGTTAGGTCTTTAATACACTACTGTCTGTCAGTCTTTACCTCTGTCTCTACCTCTGTCTCTGTCTCCCCAGTCCCTCCTAACATAGCTGTTAGGTCTTTAATACGTCTGTCAGTCTCTATCTCTGTCTCCCCAGTCCCTCTAACATAGCTGTTAGGTCTTTAATACTGTCTGTCAGTCTCTACCTCTGTCTCTGTCTCCCCAGTCCCTCCTAACATAGCTGTTAGGTCTTTAATACTGTCTGTCGGTCTCTACCTCTGTCTCTGTCTCCCCAGTCCCTCCTAACATAGCTGTTAGGTCTTTAATACTGTCTGTCAGTCTCTATCTCTGTCTCTGTCTCCCCAGTCCCTCCTAACATAGCTGTTAGGTCTTTAATACTGTCTGTCAGTCTCTACCTCTGTCTCTGTCTCCCCAGTCCCTCTAACATAGCTGTTAGGTCTTTAATACTGTCTGTCAGTCTCTTCCTCTGTCTCTGTCTGTCTCCCCAGTCCCTCCTAACATAGCTGTTAGGTCTTTAATACTGTCTGTCAGTCTCTACCTCTGTCTCTGTCTCCCCAGTCCCTCCTAACAGAGCTGTTAGGTCTTTAATACTGTCTGTCAGTCTCTATCTCTGTCTCTGTCTCCCCAGTCCCTCCTAACATAGCTGTTAGGTCTTTAATACTGTCTGTCTGTCTCTACCTCTGTCTCTGTCTCCCCAGTCCTCCTAACATAGCTGTTAGGTCTTTAATACTGTCTGTCAGTCTCTACTTCTGTCTCTGTCTCCCCAGTCCCTCCTAACATAGCTGTTAGGTCTTTAATACTGTCTGTCAGTCTCTATCTCTGTCTCTGTCTCCCCAGTCCCTTCCTAACATAGCTGTTAGTCTTTAATACTGTCTGTCAGTCTCTACCTCTGTCTCCCCAGTCCCTACTAACATAGCTGTTAGGTCTTTAATACTGTCTGTCAGTCTCTACCTCTGGCTCTGTCTCCCCAGTCCCTACTAACATAGCTGTTAGGTCTTTAATACTGTCTGTCAGTCTCTACCTCTGTCTCTGTCTCCCCAGTCCCTCCTAACATAGCTGTTAGGTCTTTAATACTGTCTACAGTCTCTACCTCTGTCTCTGTCTCCCCAGTCCCTTAACATAGCTGTTAGGTCTTTAATACTGTCTGTCAGTCTCTACCTCTGTCTCTGTCTCCCAGTCCCTCCTAACATAGCTGTTGGGTCTTTAATACTGTCTGCCAGTCTCTACCTCTGTCTCCCAAGTCCTTCCTAACATAGCTGTTGGGTCTTTAATACTGTCTGTCAGTCTCTACCTCTGTCTCTGTCTCCCAGTCCCTCCTAACATAGCTGTTAGGTCATTAATACTGTCTTTCTCTACACCTCTGTCTCTGTCTAGCTGTTAGTCTTAATACTTCTGTCTGTCTCCCTCCTATGTCTCTACCTCTGTCTCTGTCTCCCAGTCCCTCCTAACATAGCTGTTAGGTCTTTAATACTGTCTGTCAGTCTCTACTGGCTCTGTCTCTCCCTACTAACATCTGTCTTTAATACTGTCTCTGTCTCCGTCTCTGTCTCCCCAGTCCCTCCTAACATAGCTGTTAGGTCTTTAATACTGTCTGTCAGTCTCTACCTCTGTCTCTGTCTCCCCAGTCCCTCCTAACATAGCTGTTAGGTCTTTAATACTGTCTGTCAGTCTCTACCTCTGTCTCTGTCTCCCCAGTCCCTCCTAACATAGCTGTTAGGTCATTAATACTGTCTGTCAGTCTCTACCTCTGTCTCTACCTCTGTATCTGTCTCCCCAGTCCCTCCTAACATAGCTGTTAGGTCATTAATACTCTACCTCTGTCTGTCCGTCTCTATGCTCTGTCTCTACCTCTGTCTCTGTCTCCCCAGTCCCTCCTAACATAGCTGTTAGGTCATTAATACTGTCTGCCAGTCTGTCTCTGTCTCCCCAGTCCCTCCTAACATAGCTGTTAGGTCATTAATACTGTCTGTCAGTCTCTACCTCTGTCTCTGTCTCCCAGTCCCTCTAACATAGCTGTTAGGTCTCTGTCTGTCTCTCTACCTCTGTCTCCCCAGTCCCTACTAACATAGCTGTTAGGTCTTTAATACTGTCTGTCAGTCTCTACCTCTGTCTCTGTCTCCCCAGTCCCTCTAACAAGGCTGTTAGGCCTTTAATACTGTCTGTCAGTCTCTACCTCTGTCTCCCCCAGTCCCTACTAACATAGCTGTTAGGTCTTTAATACTGTCTGTCAGTCTCTACCTCGGTCTCTGTCTCCCCAGTCCCTACTAACATAGCTGTTAGGTCTTTTACACTACTGTCTGACTTGGTTCTCTGTGCCCAGTCCCCTCTGGCCTTCACTTTTCTGGGGTTGGTGTTCAGGCTCTTAGACCTCAGTGATGGATACATCCTGTCCTCTGCCACAAGCAGAAGGCCTCCACCAGTATCTTTAGCCTCCGCTTCCTGCTTCTCCTCACCTCCATCTTGGTTGCTCTCTGGCTGGCTCTTCCCTGGCTCCTGTGGTTCACCGTCTGTCTCTTTGGCCTCTGCCTCGTCCTTTGTATCTGTGGTGGTGGGGACTAGCTTCTCCATGGAGACTTTGGGCATGTGGCCGAACGAGCAGGGGTGGACTTTGTACTCGAAGCGCGCTGCCCAGTGACCCATGGTCGGAGATCTGGAGGTAACCGTTTCCTGTTCCCCTGTGAGGGGGTTGTTGACGTCTGTGGCCCAAGTAGCCCCCTCATCTCCCCATCCGCTGGGTTGTACACCATAGTGCTCCTGGATCTGGGCCTGGAGGTGAGACAGTCACTGTGGGTCTCTGGTGACTGGTACTGCAGGGACCTGACCCTCTCCAGAGGGTATGAGATGGCTGCTTCTAGCTTGATCTTCTCCGTGGTCACGCCTGCCTTCTCCAGGGCCGCGTCCATCGAGGCTGCAGGGCTGCAGGGCGGTGGAGAAGGCTCTGTAGGAACCTCAGGCCTCTGGGTTGGGGTTTCCTTCACTCCTTCGCAGACAGAGACACTGGAGCTGGAATGATTCCTCTCTCTGGGGCCCACCACGTCTAACGTGGCTCCGTACTCCTTCACAGAGGCCGTGATGCTGGTCGTGGTTTCTCTCATACTCGTTTCCTCTCAACCACCTTCCTCTGGCTCCCCTTCCTCTCAGGGCTCCTGATGTCCCCAGTCTCAGAGCGGGTGTCATCTCCCATCTCCAGGTGGTACCGGTACAGACTGTAGCCGTCAGAGCTGATGGACAGACAGACACACAGACAGATCAGTAAATATCATCCTTAATAAACACTAGACTACTGTACTGATCATCAGTAAACATCATCCTCTCATCATCCTTATTAAACACTAGACTACTGTACTGATCATCAGTAAACATCATCCTTATTAAACACTAGACTACTGTACTGATCATCAGTAAACATCATCCTCTCATCATCCTTATTAAACACTAGACTGCTGTACTGATCATCAGTAAACATCATCCTTAATAAACACTAGACTACTGTACTGATAATCAGTAAACATCATCCTTATTAAACACTAGACTACTGTACTGATAATCAGTAAACATCATCCTTATTAAACACTAGACTACTGTACTGATAATCATCCTTATTAAACACTAGACTACTGTACTGATCATCAGTAAACATCATCCTCTCATCATCCTTATTAAACACTAGACTACTGTACTGATAATCAGTAAACATCATCCTCTCATCATCCTTAATAAACACTAGACTACTGTACTGATAATCAGTAAACATCATCCTTATTAAACACCAGACTGCTGTACTGATAATCAGTAAACATCATCCTCTCATCATCCTTAATAAACACTAGACTGCTGTACTGATCATCAGTAAACATCATCCTTAATAAACACTAGACTACTGTACTGATAATCAGTAAACATCATCCTCTCATCATCCTTATTAAACACTAGACTACTGTACTGATCATCAGTAAACATCATCCTTATTAAACACTAGACTGCTGTACTGATCATCAGTAAACATCATCCTTATTAAACACTAGACTACTGTACTGATAATCATCCTTATTAAACAGTAGACTACTGTACTGATAATCATCCTTATTAAACACTAGACTACTGTACTGTACATGACAGAGCAGACCATTCAGTCTTAAACACTAGACTACTGTCCTGTACATGACAGAGCAGACCATTCAGTCTTAAACACTAGACTACTGTCCTGTACATGACAGAGCAGACCATTCAGTCTTAAACACTAGACTACTGTCCTGTACATGACAGAGCAGACCATTCCGTCTTAAACACTAGACTACTGTCCTGTACATGACAGAGCAGACCATTCCGTCTTAAACACTAGACTACTGTCCTGTACATGACAGAGCAGACCATTCCGTCTTAAACACTAGACTACTGTACATGACAGAGCAGACCATTCAGTCTTAAACACTAGACTACTGTACTGATAATCATCCTTATTAAACACCAGACTACTGTACTGATAATCATCCTTAATAAACACTAGACTACTGTACTGATCATCAGTAAACATCATCCTTATTAAACACTAGACTACTGTACTGATCATCAGTAAACATCATCCTTATTAAACACTAGACTACTGTACTGTACATGACAGAGCTGACCATTCCGTCTTAAACACTAGACTACTGTACTGATAATCATCCTTATTAAACACTAGACTACTGTACTGATAATCATCCTTATTAAACACTAGACTACTGTACTGATCATCATCCTTATTAAACACTAGACTACTGTACTGATCATCAGTAAACATCATCCTCTCATCATCCTTATTAAACACTAGACTACTGTACTGATAATCAGTAAACATCATCCTCTCATCATCCTTAATAAACACTAGACTACTGTACTGATAATCAGTAAACATCATCCTTATTAAACACCAGACTGCTGTACTGATCATCAGTAAACATCATCCTCTCATCATCCTTAATAAACACTAGACTACTGTACTGATCATCAGTAAACATCAACCTTATTAAACACTAGACTACTGTACTGATAATCATCCTTATTAAACACTAGACTACTGTACTGATAATCATCCTTATTAAACACTAGACTACTGTACTGATAATCATCCTTATTAAACACTAGACTACTGTACTGATAATCATCCTTATTAAACACTAGACTACTGTACTGATAATCATCCTTATTAAACACTAGACTACTGTACTGATAATCATCCTTATTAAACACTAGACTACTGTACTGATAATCATCCTTATTAAACACTAGACTACTGTACTGATAATCATCCTTATTAAACACTAGACTACTGTCCTGTACATGACAGAGCTGACCATTCAGTCTTAAACACTAGACTACTGTCCTGTACATGACAGAGCAGACCATTCAGTCTTAAACACTAGACTACTGTCCTGTACATGACAGAGCAGACCATTCAGTCTTAAACACTAGACTACTGTCCTGTACATGACAGAGCAGACCATTCCGTCTTAAACACTAGACTACTGTCCTGTACATGACAGAGCAGACCATTCAGTCTTAAACACTAGACTACTGTACTGTACATGACAGAGCAGACCATTCAGTCTTAAACACCAGACTACTGTACTGTACATGACAGAGCAGACCATTCAGTCTTAAACACTAGACTACTGTACTGATAATCATCCTTATTAAACACCAGACTACTGTACTGATAATCATCCTTAATAAACACTAGACTACTGTACTGATCATCAGTAAACATCATCCTTATTAAACACTAGACTACTGTACTGATCATCAGTAAACATCATCCTTATTAAACACTAGACTACTGTACTGTACATGACAGAGCTGACCATTCCGTCTTAAACACTAGACTACTGTACTGATAATCATCCTTATTAAACACTAGACTACTGTACTGATAATCATCCTTATTAAACACTAGACTACTGTACTGATCATCATCCTTATTAAACACTAGACTACTGTACTGATCATCAGTAAACATCATCCTCTCATCATCCTTATTAAACACTAGACTACTGTACTGATAATCAGTAAACATCATCCTCTCATCATCCTTAATAAACACTAGACTACTGTACTGATAATCAGTAAACATCATCCTTATTAAACACCAGACTGCTGTACTGATCATCAGTAAACATCATCCTCTCATCATCCTTAATAAACACTAGACTACTGTACTGATCATCAGTAAACATCAACCTTATTAAACACTAGACTACTGTACTGATAATCATCCTTATTAAACACTAGACTACTGTACTGATAATCATCCTTATTAAACACTAGACTACTGTACTGATAATCATCCTTATTAAACACTAGACTACTGTACTGATAATCATCCTTATTAAACACTAGACTACTGTACTGATAATCATCCTTATTAAACACTAGACTACTGTACTGATAATCATCCTTATTAAACACTAGACTACTGTACTGATAATCATCCTTATTAAACACTAGACTACTGTACTGATAATCATCCTTATTAAACACTAGACTACTGTCCTGTACATGACAGAGCTGACCATTCAGTCTTAAACACTAGACTACTGTCCTGTACATGACAGAGCAGACCATTCAGTCTTAAACACTAGACTACTGTCCTGTACATGACAGAGCAGACCATTCAGTCTTAAACACTAGACTACTGTCCTGTACATGACAGAGCAGACCATTCCGTCTTAAACACTAGACTACTGTCCTGTACATGACAGAGCAGACCATTCAGTCTTAAACACTAGACTACTGTACTGTACATGACAGAGCAGACCATTCAGTCTTAAACACCAGACTACTGTACTGTACATGACAGAGCTGACCATTCAGTCTTAAACACTAGACTACTGTACATGACAGAGCTGACCATTCAGTCTTAAACACTAGACTACTGTCCTGTACATGACAGAGCAGACCATTCAGTCTTAAACACTAGACTACTGTCCTGTACATGACAGAGCAGACCATTCCGTCTTTCTCATCTGGAGTCATTACAGTTGTTATTGAACCTGTTGATTGAGCTGTGACGGAGCAGAGAGGACGTGTCGCAGACCGAGGAGACCCCCGACTGGGTTCTGACCAGGTCGTTGTGGTCCACCCCGGCCAGCTTCTCCAGGGCGTTCATCATACGTCCAGAGAACTCCTCCAGCTGACCCAGTCGTAGGTCCACCGTCTGCAGGGAAGCCTTCATGGAGTGCTCCCTCTCGTTCACCTCCTCCAGACGCATCGACATGTTCTCCACCCTGAGAGGAGAGAGAGTCAACGGTACCACAACTCTTTACTCACCCTGCCGATCACACCAAATGTGTTGTGATTAGACCAAATGTGTTGTGATTACACCAAATGTGATTACACCAAATGTATTGTGATTACACCAAATGTATTGTGATTACACCAAATGTGTTGTGATTACACCAAATGTGTTACTAAATGATTACACCAAATGTATTGGGATTACACCAAATGTATTACTAAATGATTACACCAAATGTGTTGTGATTACACCAAATGTATTACTAAATGATTACACCAAATGTGTTGTGATTACACCAAATGTATTGTGATTACACCAAATGTATTACTAAATGATTACACCAAATGTATTGTGATTACACCAAATGTGATTACACCAAATGTATTACTAAATGATTACACCAAATGTATTGTGATTACACCAAATGTGTTGTGATTACACCAAATGTATTGTGATTACACCAAATGTATTGTGATTACACCAAATGTATTGGGATTACACCAAATGTATTGGGATTACACCAAATGTATTGGGATTACACCAAATGTATTGGGATTACACCAAATGTATTGGGATTACACCAAATGTATTACTAATAAATATGAATAACCGTAGCGAATACTGAGACAGTTCTACAAGGCTAATTTAAATGTAAGTAGTTCCCCCAAAGAGGAAAGACCATAGCTGTCCGGTCTCTGACCTCTCCGATGTGATCCGGATGCGTTCGTTGCTAGACGACTGCTCCTCGTCCTCCTTCTCTCTGAAATACTCCTCCACACACTGCTCCTCGAAGTCATACAGAGCCTTCAGCTCGTCAGCGTTCAGCAGCAGCTCTGTCAGAGAGAGAAACACACGTGACACGCTGGAGCCCGGGGTTGGTGGAGTTCAACTGCTTCTGAAACCTGGTAGAACGCACTGACATCAGTCTCGGAAGGACCAATCAGTCACCCCAGACAACCAACCAGACAACCAACCAGACATCCAATCAGTCACCCCAGACAACCAACCAGACAACCAACCAGTCATCCAATCAGTCACCCCAGACAACCAACCAGACAACCAACCAGTCATCCAATCGGTCAACCCAGACAACCAACCAGACAACCAACCAGACATCCAATCGGTCAACCAATCAACCAGTCATCCAATCAGTCAACCCAGCCAACCAACCAGACAGCCAACCAACCGGCTGGCCAGCCAGAATACCATTTCAGCCAGATAACCAGCTACCTAATCAATCAACCAAGTCATCCAATCAGTCAACCAATCAACCAGCCATCCAATCAGTCAACCAATCAACCAGTCATCAATCAGTCAACCAATCAACCAGTCATCAATCAATCAACCAATCAACCAGTCATCCAATCAGTCAACCCATCAACCAGTCATCCAATCAGTCAACCAATCAACCAGTCATCCAATCAGTCAACCAATCAACCAGTCATCCAATCAGTCAACCAATCAACCAGTCATCCAATCAGTCAACCAATCAACCAGTCATCCAATCAGTCAACCAATCAACCAGTCATCCAATCAATCAACCAATCAACCAGTCATCAATCAATCAGCCAATCAATCAGTCAACCAATCAACCAAGTCATCAATCAGTCAACCAATCAATCACTCAACCAATCAACCAGCCATCCAATCACTCAACCAATCAACCAGCTACCTAATCAATCAACCAGTCATCCAATCAGTCAACCAATCAACCAGTCATCAATCAGTCAACCAATCAACCAGTCATCCAATCAGTCAACCAATCAACCAGTCATCCAATCAGTCAACCAATCAACCAGTCATCCAATCAGTCAACCAATCAACCAGTCATCCAATCAGTCAACCAATCAACCAGTCATCCATTCACTCAACCAATCAACCAGTCATCCAATCACTCAACTAATCAGTCAACCAATCACTCAACCAATCAACCAGTCATCCAATCAGAGTCAACCAATCAATCAACCAGTCATCCAATCAGAGCCAACCAATCAACCAGTCATCCAATAAGTCAACCAATATCCCGAACACCACTGACGTAGTCCCTTTGTTGTCCCCGTCGTCCTGCTCTCCCTCTGTTCTCCTCTTGCAGCGACGACAGACGTATTTCAGAACGATGTAGATGTGGCTGAAGATGATGAGGGGCGGAGGGAGGAGGGGCCGGTCGTGGAACTTCATGATCAGCTGGTAACGCTGGAACTTCCAGATCTGGTTGGAGACGGACTTGACCTCTAAGAAGGTGTTGCTGTTGGTCAGAGGTCAGGACGGAAAAAGCGGATCAATCAGGGAGCTGTTTTTTACCAACAGGGTTAAATCTTCACAACACCACAACACAGTCAACTACATAGATGAACCAGGTTAAATCCCAATGTCTCCTACACAACACCACAACACAGTCAACTACATAAATGAACCAGGTTAAATCCCAATGTCTCCTACACAACACCACAACACAGTCAACTACCTAAATGAACCAGGTTAAATCCCCAGGTCTCCTACACAACACCACAACACAGTCAACTACATAAATGAACCAGGTTAAATCCCCAGGTCTCCTACACAACACCACAACACAGTCAACTACCTAAATGAACCAGGTTAAATCCCCAGGTCTCCTACACAACACCACAACACAGTCAACTACATGCATGAACCAGGTTAAATCCCCAGGTCTCCTACACAACACCACAACACCACAACACAGTCAACTACCTAAATGAACCAGGTTAAATCCCAATGTCTCCTACACAACACCACAACACAGTCAACTACATGCATGAATCAGGTTAAATCCCCAGGTCTCCTACACAACACCACAACACAGTCAACTACATAGATGAACCAGGTTAAATCCCAATGTCTCTGCACAACACCACAACACAGTCAACTACCTAAATGAACCAGGTTAAATCCCCAGGTCTCCTACACAACACCACAACACAGTCAACTACCTAAATGAACCAGGTTAAATCCCCAGGTCTCCTACACAACACCACAACACAGTCAACTACATGCATGAACCAGGTTAAATCCCCAGGTCTCCTACACAACACCACAACACAGTCAACTACCTAAATGAACCAGGTTAAATCCCCAGGTCTCCTTCACAACACCACAACACAGTCAACTACCTAAATGAACCAGGTTAAATCCCCAGGTCTCCTACACAACACCACAACACAGTCAACTACCTAAATGAACCAGGTTAAATCCCCAGGTCTCCTACACAACACCACAACACAGTCAACTACATAGATGAACCAGGTTAAATCCCCAGGTCTCCTACACAACACCACAACACAGTCAACTACATAGATGAACCAGGTTAAATCCCCAGGTCTCCTACACAACACCACAACACAGTCAACTACATAGATGAACCAGGTTAAATCCCCAGGTCTCCTACACAACACCACAACACAGTCAACTACATGAATGCATAATGCATGATGTAATGACTGTAGCTGTCTGTAATGTCTGTAATGACTGTGATTATCGCACCCTGAATGGAGAGGGTTTTCATTGGACCGACTGCTCGCCACAAAGTTATGACTTCATTTCAGACCTCGTGCTGCTCCCTACCGTTCCGTTACGCTGGTGTCAGAAGTGGGATCCACGACTTACTTGAAGACAGCGATGAGTAAGTTGACCAGGAGGATGTTGGCAACCAGCAGGTAGCAGGCCATGATGGCTGGAGTGAGCCAGGCTCCGGGGATACAAGGAGGAAGCTTCTTCCCATCCTCATCGTACATGTTATCACCACATGGTGCTGGAAACAGGCTCAATGTCAGTCCACAGTACTACTACTGATACTACTACTACTACTACTGATACTACTACTATTACTACTACTGATACTACTACTACTTCTACTACTGATACTACTACTGACTACTGATACTACTACTACTACTACTACTACTGATACTACTACTACTACTACTACTACTGATACTACTACTACTACTACTACTACTACTACTACTACTACTAATACTACTACTACTACTGATACTACTACTACCACTAATACTACTACTACTACTGATACTGCTACTGTCTACTGATACTACTGGACTACTGGTCGATAACAGCTAATACTACTACTACTACTACTGATACTACTACTACTACTACTGATACTACTACTACTATTGATACTACTACTACTACTACTACTACTACTACTACTACTACTACTGATACTACTACTACTGATACTACTACTACTATACTACTACTACTACTACTGATACTACTACTACTACTACTACTGATACTACTACTACTACTGATACTACTACATTTAACATTTACATTTAAGTCATTTAGCAGACGCTCTTATCCAGAGCGACTTACAAATTGGTGCATTCACCTTATGACCTCCAGTGGAACAGTAGTGCATCTAAATCTTTTCAGGGGGAGGGGGGGTGAGAGGGATTACTTTATCCTATCCTAGGTATTCCTTAAAGAGGTGGGGTTTCAGGTGTCTACTACTACTACTACTACTGATACTACTACTACTACTACTGATACTACTACTACTGATACTACTACTACTACTACTACTACTACTACTACTACTGATACTACTACTACTACTACTACTGATACTACTACTACTACTACTACTGATACTACTACTACTGATACTACCGATACTACTACTACTATACTACTACTACTACTACTGATACTACTACTACTACTACTACTGATACTACTACTACTACTACTGATACTAGTACTACTACTACTGATACTACTACTATTACTACTAATACTGATACTACTACTACTACTACTACTACTGATACTACTACTACTACTACTGATACTACTACTACTACTACTGATACTACTACTACTACTACTACTGATACTACTACTACTGATACTACTACTAGTACTACTACTACTGATACTACTACTACTACTACTACTATTACTACTAATACTACTACTGATACTACTAGTACTACTACTACTACACTACTAATACTGCTACTGCTGCTAATATTACTACTAATACTACACTACTACTACTACTGCTACTGGTACTACTACTACTACTACACTACTCCTACTGCTACTAGTACTACTACTACTACTACTACTACTACTACTACTAATAATACTGCTACTACTACTACTACTAATACTGCTACTACTACTACTACTAATACTGCTACTACTACTACTACTACTAATACTACTACTACTACTGTTACTACTACTACTATACTACTACTACTACTAATACTGCTACTACTACTACTAATACTACCGTTACTACTACTACTACTACTACTTCTACTAATACTACTACTAATACTACCAATACTGCTGCTACTACTACAACAACAACGACTACTACTACTACTACTACTAGATAGTACTTTGCCATGAAAATACTCTTTAAAAGTATTTTCATGGTAATCGAAGAATTTCTAAAAAAGTTTTACTTAAGCAAAGCAGTGAAATATAGTCAAAGTGAAATATATTAAAATATCTGGTCTGATTACTTCGATAGGCTACTATGGCAACTTTAAAAATACTTTTTTTTTTTACAATTTATTCTTACCACTCTTTTCCAAACCCCAAAGGGCCCTTCCAGCAGGGAATTAATAATACCAGAATGAATGGCTAAAACAACTTGTACATTTGCTGTATAAAAGCAAAAAGGTGGTTTTGTCCAGTATATTTTGTACTGCGGTAATACATCATGTAGGATTGTATGAGTGTACAATTAGATACTTACGATTGATTTCCATTGCATAGACTACCAATCAACCATGTGACGGAAGTGGAAAATGGAGAGAGAGAGGAATAAAGATAGAGAGACAGGGAGACAAAGAGAAAGAAGGAGAGAGAGAGAGAGACAGAGACAGAGAGAGAGAGACAGAGACAGAGACAGAGAGAGAGACAGAGAGAGAGAGAAAGAAGGAGAGAGAGAGGGGGCAGAGACAGCGAGAGAGAGAGAGAGAGAGAGAGAGAGTCTGACAGAGACAGAGAGAGAGAGAGAGAGAGAGAGACAGAGAGAGACAGAGAGAGAGACAGAGAGAGAGACAGAGACAGCGAGAGAGAGAGAGAGAGACAGCAGAGAGAGACAGCGAGAGAGAGAGAGAGAGAGAGAGAGAGAGACAGAGAGAGACAGAGAGAGAGACAGAGACAGAGAGAGAGAGAGACAGAGAGAGAGACAGAGACAGCGAGAGAGACAGAGACAGAGAGAGAGAGAGACAGAGAGAGAGACAGAGACAGAGAGAGAGACAGAGACAGAGACAGAGAGAGACAGAGACAGAGAGAGAGACAGCGAGAGAGAGAGAGAGAGACAGAGAGGAGACAGAGAGAGACAGAGAGAGTCTGCCGAGAGGAGAGACAGAGAGAGAGAATGCAGAGACAGAACATTGAGAGAGATTACAGAGACAGAGCTTGGACAGCGAGAGAGAGAGAGAGAGTTTTATAGAGAGAGACAGAGAGAGACAGAGAGAGTTTTATAATGGACAGAGACAGATAATGGAGAGAGAGTTTTATAATGGATTGGTGTCAGAGAGAGGGCAGAGACAGAGATCTCTGGTTTTATAGAGACAGAGAGAGAGAGAGAGAGAGAGAGACAGCGAGACAGAGAGAGAGAGAGAGAGAGAGAGAGAGAGAGAGAAAAAACATCAGAGCAACAGAAGAGAACAACAATACAACAACCCAAACTAATAATCAATAACCAACATGAGTCTGCCGAGAGGAGGACCCTGCCTCTCCGTTGAGTAGGATTTGATTCAAATCATTTGGATTAAATTGAATGCAATGTAATACAAAATAATTATAATCATCCCTTCAGTTTTCACTTCAGTAACATTGATTGGTTGCCATTAGTTTGCTCACCAATCACACCGATTAACTATAGAGAAGTTCCATTGCCATAGAATGCTTGGATCCCATCCAATATGTCAGATCAGTAGCTAAATGGATTGGTGTCTGATCTCTGGTCGATGTTGTTGTGTCTATACTGTCTATAGAGTTTTATAATGGATTGGTGTCTGATCTCTGGTCGATGTTGCTGTGTCTATACTGTCTATATAGTTTTATAATGGATTGGTGTCTGATCTCTGGTCGATGTTGTTGTGTCTATACTGTCTATAGAGTTTTATAATGGATTGGTGTCTGATCTCTGGTCGATGTTGCTGTGTCTATACTGTCTATAGCGTTTTATAATGGATTGGTGTCTGATCTCTGGTCGGTGTTGTTGTGTCTATAGAGTTTTATAATGGATTGGTGTCTGATCTCTGGTCGATGTTGTTGTGTCTATACTGTCTATAGCGTTTTATAATGGATTGGTGTCTGATCTCTGGTCGGTGTTGTTGTGTCTATACTGTCTATAGAGTTTTATAATGGATTGGTGTCTGATCTCTGATCGATGTTGTTGTGTCTATACCGTCTATAGCGTTTTATAATGGATTGGTGTCTGATCTCTGGTCGATGTTGTTGTGTCTATACAGTTTTATAATGGATTGGTGTCTGATCTCTGATCGATGTTGTTGTGTCTATACCGTCTATAGCGTTTTATAATGGATTGGTGTCTGATCTCTGGTCGGTGTTGTGTCTATAGAGTTTTATAATGGATTGGTGTCTGATCTCTGGTCGGTGTTGTTGTGTCTATAGAGTTTTATAATGGATTGGTGTCTGATCTCTGGTCGATGTTGTTGTGTCTATAGAGTTTTATAATGGATTGGTGTCTGATCTCTGGTCGATGTTGTTGTGTCTATACTGTCTATAGAGTTTTATAATGGATTGGTGTCTGATCTCTGGTCGATGTTGTTGTGTCTATACTGTCTATAGAGTTTTATAATGGATTGGTGTCTGATCTCTGGTCGATGTTGTTGTGTCTATAGAGTTTTATAATGGATTGGTGTCTGATCTCTGGTCGATGTTGTTGTGTCTATACTGTCTATAGAGTTTTATAATGGATTGGTGTCTGATCTCTGGTCGATGTTGTTGTGTCTATAGAGTTTTATAATGGATTGGTGTCTGATCTCTGGTCGATGTTGTTGTGTCTATAGAGTTTTATAATGGATTGGTGTCTGATCTCTGGTCGATGTTGTTGTGTCTATAGAGTTTTATAATGGATTGGTGTCTGATCTCTGGTCGATGTTGTTGTGTCTATACCGTCTATAGTATTTTATAATGGATTGGTGTCTGATCTCTGGTCGATGTTGTTGTGTCTATAGAGTTTTATAATGGATTGGTGTCTGATCTCTGGTCGATGTTGTTGTGTCTATACCGTCTATAGTATTTTATAATGGATTGGTGTCTGATCTCTGGTCGGTGTTGTTGTGTCTATAGAGTTTTATAATGGATTGGTGTCTGATCTCTGGTCGGTGTTGTTGTGTCTATACCGTCTATAGTATTTTATAATGGATTGGTGTCTGATCTCTGGTCGGTGTTGTTGTGTCTATACCGTCTATAGTATTTTATAATGGATTGGTGTCTGATCTCTGGTCGGTGTTGTTGTGTCTATACTGTCTGATAGCGTTTTATAATGGATTGGTGTCTGATCTCTGGTCGGTGTTGTTGTGTCTATACCGTCTATAGTATTTTATAATGGATTGGTGTCTGATCTCTGGTCGGTGTTGTTGTGTCTATACTGAGTTTTTATAATGGATTGGTGTCTGATCTCTGGTTGGTGTCTGATCTCTGTGTTGTTGTGTCTATACTGTCTATAGAGTTTTATAATGGATTGGTGTCTGATCTCTGGTCGGTGTTGTTGTGTCTATAGAGTTTTATAATGGATTGGTGTCTGATCTCTGGTCGATGTTGTTGTGTCTATACTATACGTCTATAGTTTTATAATGGATTGGTGTCTGATCTCTGGTCGATGTTGTTGTGTCTATACCGTCTATAGTATTTTATAATGGATTGGTGTCTGATCTCTGGTCGGTGTTGTTGTGTCTATACTGTCTATAGCGTTTTATAATGGATTGGTGTCTGATCTCTGGTCGGTGTTGTTGTGTCTATACCGTCTATAGTATTTTATAATGGATTGGTGTCTGATCTCTGGTCGGTGTTGTTGTGTCTATAGAGTTTTTATAATGGATTGGTGTCTGATCTCTGGTCGGTGTTGTTGTGTCTATACTGTCTATAGTATTTTATAATGGATTGGTGTCTGATCTCTGGTCGGTGTTGTTGTGTCTATATTTTATAATGGATTGGTGTCTGATCTCTGGTCGATGTTGTTGTGTCTATACCGTCTATAGATTTTATAATGGATTGGTGTCTGATCTCTGGTCGATGTTGTTGTGTCTATACCGTCTATAGTATTTTATAATGGATTGGTGTCTGATCTCTGGTCGATGTTGTTGTGTCTATACCGTCTATAGTATTTTATAATGGATTGGTGTCTGATCTCTGGTCGGTGTTGTTGTGTCTATACCGTCTATAGTTTTATAATGGATTGGTGTCTGATCTCTGGTCGATGTTGTTGTGTCTATACCGTCTATAGCATTTTATAATGGATTGGTGTCTGATCTCTGGTCGGTGTTGTTGTGTCTATAGAGTTTTATAACGGATTGGTGTCTGATCTCTGGTCGGTGTTGTTGTGTCTATGTCTATACCGTCTATAGTATTTTATAATGGATTGGTGTCTGATCTCTGGTCGATGTTGTTGTGTCTATACCGTCTATAGTATTTTATAATGGATTGGTGTCTGATCTCTGGTCTGTGTCTATACCGATGTTGTTGTGTCTATAGTATTTTATAATGGATTGGTGTCTGATCTCTGGTCGGTGTTGTTGTGTCTATAGTATTTTTTATAATGGATTGGTGTCTGATCTCTGGTCGGTGTTGTTGTTGTGTCTATAGTCGGTGTTGTTGTACCGCTATTTTATAATGGATTGGTGTCTGATCTCTGGTCGGTGTTGTTGTGTCTATACCGTCTATAGTATTTTATAATGGATTGGTGTCTGATCTCTGGTCGGTGTTGTTGTGTCTATACCGTCTATAGTATTTTATAATGGATTGGTGTCTGATCTCTGGTCGGTGTTGTTGTGTCTATACCGTCTATAGTATTTTATAATGGATTGGTGTCTGATCTCTGGTCGGTGTTGTTGTGTCTATACCGTCTATAGCGTTTTATAATGGATTGGTGTCTGATCTCTGGTCGGTGTTGTTGTGTCTATATAGTTTTTATAATGGATTGGTGTCTGATCTCTGGTCGGTGTTGTTGTGTCTATACCGTCTATAGTATTTTATAATGGATTGGTGTCTGATCTCTGGTCGGTGTTGTTGTGTCTATACCGTCTATAGTATTTTATAATGGATTGGTGTCTGATCTCTGGTCGGTGTTGTTGTGTCTATACCGTCTATAGTATTTTATAATGGATTGGTGTCTGATCTCTGGTCGGTGTTGTTGTGTCTATACCGTCTATAGTATTTTATAATGGATTGGTGTCTGATCTCTGGTCGGTGTTGTTGTGTCTATACCGTCTATAGTATTTTATAATGGATTGGTGTCTGATCTCTGGTCGGTGTTGTTGTGTCTATAGTATTTTATAATGGATTGGTGTCCGTCTATAGTATTTTTATAATGGATTGGTGTCTGATCTCTGGTCGGTGTTGTTGTGTCTATACCGTCTATAGTATTTTATAATGGATTGGTGTCTGATCTCTGGTCGGTGTTGTTGTGTCTATACCGTCTATAGTATTTTATAATGGATTGGTGTCTGATCTCTGGTCGGTGTTGTTGTGTCTATACCGTCTATAGTATTTTATAATGGATTGGTGTCTGATCTCTGGTCGGTGTTGTTGTGTCTATACCGTCTATAGTATTTTATAATGGATTGGTGTCTGATCTCTGGTCGGTGTTGTTGTGTCTATACCGTCTATAGTATTTTATAATGGATTGGTGTCTGATCTCTGGTCGGTGTTGTTGTGTCTATACCGTCTATAGTTTTATAATGGATTGGTGTCTGATCTCTGGTCGGTGTGGATTGTTTTTATAATGGATTGTCTGATCTCTGGTCGGTGTTGTTGTGTCTATACCGTCTATAGTATTTTATAATGGATTGGTGTCTGATCTCTGGTCTCTATTTTATAATGGATTGGTGTCGGTGTTTGTTGTGTCTATACCGTCTATAGTATTTTATAATGGATTGGTGTCTGATCTCTGGTCGGTGTTGTTGTGTCTATACCGTCTATAGTATTTTATAATGGATTGGTGTCTGATCTCTGGTCGGTGTTGTTGTGTCTATACCGTGTATTTTATAATGGATTGGTGTCTGATCTCTGTGTCTATACTCGTCTATAGTATTTTATAATGGATTGGTGTCTGATCTCTGGTCGGTGTTGTTGTGTCTATACCGTCTATAGTATTTTATAATGGATTGGTGTCTGATCTCTGGTCGGTGTTGTTGTGTCTATACCGTCTATAGTATTTTATAATGGATTGGTGTCTGATCTCTGGTCGGTGTTGTTGTGTCTATACCGTCTATAGTATTTTATAATGGATTGGTGTCTGATCTCTGGTCGGTGTTGTTGTGTCTATACCGTCTATAGTATTTATAATGGATTGGTGTCTGATCTCTGGTCGGTGTTGTTGTGTCTATACCGTCTATAGTATTTTATAATGGATTGGTGTCTGATCTCTGGTCGGTGTTGTTGTGTCTATACCGTCTATAGTATTTTATAATGGATTGGTAATGGATTGGTGTCTGATCTCTGGTCGGTGTTGTTGTGTCTATACCGTCTATAGTATTTTTATAATGGATTGGTGTCTGATCTCTGGTCGGTGTTGTTGTGTCTATACCGTCTATAGTATTTTTATAATGGATTGGTGTCTGATCTCTGGTCGGTGTTGTTGTGTCTATACCGTCTATAGTATTTTATAATGGATTGGTGTCTGATGGTCGGTGTTGTTGTGTCTATAGATTTTATAATGGATTGGTGTCTGATCTCTGGTCGGTGTTGTTGTGTCTATAGAGTATTTTATAATGGATTGGTGTCTGATCTCTGGTCGGTGTTGTTGTGTCTATACCGTCTATAGTATTTTATAATGGATTGGATCTCTGGTCGATCTATACCGTCTATAGTATTTTATAATGGATTGGTGTCTGATCTCTGGTCGGTGTTGTTGTGTCTATACCGTCTATAGTATTTTATAATGGATTGGTGTCTGATCTCTGGTCGGTGTTGTTGTGTCTATACCGTCTATAGTATTTTATAATGGATTGGTGTCTGATCTCTGGTTGTGTCTATACCGATGTTTTATTGTTGTCTCTATACTGGTCGGTGTTGTTGTGTCTATACCGTCTATAGTATTTTTATAATGGATTGGTGTCTGATCTCTGGTCGGTGTTGTTGTGTCTATACCGTATAGAGTTTTTATAATGGATTGGTGTCTGATCTCTGGTTGGTGTCGATGTTGTTGTGTCTATACCGTCTATAGTATTTTATAATGGATTGGTGTCTGATCTCTGGTCGATGTTGTTGTGTCTATACCGTCTATAGTATTTTATAATGGATTGGTGTCTGATCTCTGGTCGATGTTGTTGTGTCTATAGAGTATTTATAATGGATTGGTGTCTGATCTCTGGTCGGTGTTGTTGTGTCTATAGTATTTTATAATGGATTGGTGTCTGATCTCTGGTCGGTGTTGTTGTGTCTATACCGTCTATAGTATTTTATAATGGATTGGTGTCTGATCTCTGGTCGATGTTGTTGTGTCTATAGAGTTTTATAATGGATTGGTGTCTGATCTCTGGTCGGTGTTGTTGTGTCTATAGTATAGTTTTATAATGGATTGGTGTCTGATCTCTGGTCGGTGTTGTTGTGTCTATACCGTCTATAGTATTTTATAATGGATTGGTGTCTGATCTCTGGTCGGTGTTGTTGTGTCTATACCGTCTATAGTTTTTTATAATGGATTGGTGTCTGATCTCTGGTCGGTGTTGTTGTGTCTATACCGTCTATAGTATTTTATAATGGATTGGTGTCTGATCTCTGGTCGGTGTTGTTGTGTCTATACCGTATTTTATAATGGATTGGTGTCTGATCTCTGGTCGGTGTTGTTGTGTCTATACCGTCTATAGTATTTTATAATGGATTGGTGTCTGATCTCTGGTCGGTGTTGTTGTGTCTATACCGTCTATAGTATTTTATAATGGATTGGTGTCTGATCTCTGGTCGGTGTTGTTGTGTCTATACCGTCTATAGTATTTTATAATGGATTGGTGTCTGATCTCTGGTCGGTGTTGTTGTGTCTATACCGTCTATAGTATTTTATAATGGATTGGTGTCTGATCTCTGGTCGGTGTTGTTGTGTCTATACCGTCTATAGTATTTTATAATGGATTGGTGTCTGATCTCTGGTCGGTGTTGTTGTGTCTATACCGTCTATAGATTTTTATAATGGGGTGTCTGATCTCTGGTCGGTGTTGTTGTGTCTATACCGTCTATAGTATTTTATAATGGATTGGTGTCTGATCTCTGGTCGGTGTTGTTGTGTCTATACCGTCTATAGTATTTTATAATGGATTGGTGTCTGATCTCTGGTCGGGTGTTGTTGTGTCTATAGTATTTTATAATGGATTGGTGTCTGATCTCTGGTCGGTGTTGTTGTGTCTATAATGGATAATGGTTGTGTCTGATCTCTGGTCGGTGTTGTTGTGTCTATACCGTCTATAGTATTTTATAATGGATTGGTGTCTGATCTCTGGTCGGTGTTGTTGTGTCTATACCGTCTATAGTATTTTATAATGGATTGGTGTCTGATCTCTGGTCGGTGTTGTTGTGTCTATACCGTCTATAGTATTTTATAATGGATTGGTGTCTGATCTCTGGTCGGTGTTGTTGTGTCTATACCGTCTATAGTATTTTATAATGGATTGGTGTCTGATCTCTGGTGTTGTTGTGTCTATACCATCTATAGTTTTTATAATGGATTGGTGTCTGATCTCTGGTCGGTGTTGTTGTGTCTATAGTATAGTTTTATAATGGATTGGTGTCTGATCTCTGGTCGGTGTTGTTGTGTCTATACCGTCTATAGTATTTTATAATGGATTGGTGTCTGATCTCTGGTCGGTGTTGTTGTGTCTATACCGTCTATAGTATTTTATAATGGATTGGTGTCTGATCTCTGGTCGGTGTTGTTGTGTCTATACCGTCTATAGTATTTTATAATGGATTGGTGTCTGATCTCTGGTCGGTGTTGTTGTGTCTATACCGTCTATAGTATTTTATAATGGATTGGTGTCGATCTGGTCGGTGTTGTTGTGTCTATAGTATTTTATAATGGATTGGTGTCTGATCTCTGGTCGGTGTTGTTGTGTCTATACCGTCTATAGTATTTTATAATGGATTGGTGTCTGATCTCTGGTCGGTGTTGTTGTGTCTATAGTATTTTATAATGGATTGGTGTCTGATCTCTGGTCGGTGTTGTTGTGTCTATACCGTATAGTATTTTATAATGGATTGGTGTCTGATCTCTGGTCGGTGTTGTTGTGTCTATAGTATTTTATAATGGATTGGTGTCTGATCTCTGGTCGGTGTTGTTGTGTCTATACCGTCTATAGTATTTATAATGGATTGGTGTCTGATCTCTGGTCGTCGGTGTTATAGTATTTTATAATGGATTGGTGTCTATACCGTGTTGTTGTGTCTATAGTATTTTATAATGGATTGGTGTCTGATCTCTGGTTGTGTGTTGTTGTGTCTATACCGTCTATAGTATTTTATAATGGATTGGTGTCTGATCTCTGGTCGGTGTTGTTGTGTCTATACCGTCTATAGTATTTTATAATGGATTGGTGTCTGATCTCTGGTCGGGTGTTGTTGTGTCTATACCGTCTATATTTTATAATGGATTGGTGTCTGATCTCTGGTCGGTGTTGTTGTGTCTATACCGTGTATTTTATAATGGATTGGTGTCTGATCTCTGGTCGGTGTTGTTGTGTCTATAGTATAGTTTTTATAATGGATTGGTGTCTGATCTCTGGTCGGTGTTGTTGTGTCTATAGTATTTTATAATGGATTGGTGTCTGATCTCTGGTCGGTGTTGTTGTGTCTATAGTATTTTATAATGGATTGGTTGGATTGTACAGTTATGAAAATGTGATGAGACTCTTCCATGCGGACTGGTTTGTCTTCCTCTGGGCAGAGACTAAAACCACAACACCTCTTACTATCTGAAGCAGTGACATCATCCCAAAGAGGCACCCTATTCCCTCATTGCCTCTGGTCAAAAAGAGTGCACTGGATAGGGAATAGGGTGCACTTTGGAATACCACACAGTATCTCTAGCAGGCAGATGATCACTGGAAAAAAAGAGGACCAATCCTTTTCCATTTGTTAAGAGAAAAAACACACTTTCTTGTTAGTGGGATCACTTATTAAGGATAAATTAAGGATACATCATCCCAAAGAGGCACCCTATTCCCTCATTGCCTGTGGTCAAAAAGAGTGCACTACATAGGGAATAGGGTGCACTTTGGAATACAAGACAGTATCTCTAGCAGGCAGATGATCACACATATTATTAAGGATAAATCAATATGTATCTTTGGTCATTTTATTTACACAAACAATACATGGAGAGTTAGTCTTAATGCTAGTAATAATTCATGGAATACTTTACCGTTTTAAATACTATACCGTTTTAAATACTTTACCGTTTTAAATACTATACCGTTTTAAATACTTTACCGTTTTAAATACTTTACCATTTTAAATACTATACCGTTTTAAATACTATACCGTTTTAAATACTATACCGTTTTAAATACTTTACCATTTTAAATACTATACCGTTTTAAATACTATACCGTTTTAAATACTATACCGTTTTAAATACTTTACCGTTTTAAATACTATACCGTTTTAAATACTTTACCGTTTTAAATACTTTACCATTTTAAATACTATACCGTTTTAAATACTATACCGTTTTAAATACTATACCGTTTTAAATACTATACCGTTTTAAATACTTTACCGTTTTAAATACTTTACCATTTTAAATACTATACCGTTTTAAATACTATACCATTTTAAATACTTTACCATTTTAAATACTATACCGTTTTAAATACTATACCGTTTTAAATACTATACCGTTTTAAATACTAAACCGTTTTAAATACTTTACCGTTTTAAATACTTTACCGTTTTAAATACTTTACCATTTTAAATACTATACCATTTTAAATACTATACCATTTAAAATACTATACCATTTTAAATACTATACCATTTTAAATACCTAACCATTTTAAATAAACCTGTCCTGAATGTCTTTCATTTTAGTCCAATTGATTTAACTCAGTGGCTGCATGTGACCAATCAAATCATTATGAGGCCATTACACACTGTCACCAACACACTGTCACCAACACACTGTCACCAACACACTGTCACCTGTCACCAACACACTGTCACCAACACACTGTCACCAACACACTGTCACCTGTCACCAACACACTGTCACCAACACACTGTCTCCAACACACTGTCACCAACACACTGTCACCTGTCTCCAACACACTCACCTGTCACCAACACACTGTCACCAACACACTGTCACCTGTCTCCAACACACTGTCACCAACACACTGTCACCTGTCTCCAACACACTGTCACCTGTCTCCAACACACTCACCTGTCACCAACACACTGTCACCAACACACTGTCACCTGTCTCCAACACACTGTCACCAACACACTGTCACCTGTCTCCAACACACTGTCACCTGTCTCCAACACACTGTCACCAACACACTGTCACCTGTCTCCAACACACTGTCACCTGTCTCCAACACACTGTCACCTGTCTCCAACACACTGTCACCAACACACTGTCACCTGTCTCCAACACACTGTCACCAACACACTGTCACCAACACACTGTCACCAACACACTGTCACCAACACACTGTCACCTGTCTCCAACACACTGTCACCAACACACTGTCACCAACACACTGTCACCTGTTACCAACACACTGTCACCAACACACTGTCTCCAACACACTGTCACCTGTCTCCAACACACTGTCTCCAACACACTGTCTCCAACACACTGTCTCCAACACACTGTCACCCTTCTCCAACACACTGTCACCAACACACTGTCACCTGTCTCCCAACACACTGTCTCCAACACACTGTCACCTGTCTTCAACACACTGTCACCAACACACTGTCACCTGTCACCAACACACTGTCACCTGTCTCCAACACACTGTCACCAACACAATGTCACCTGTCTCCAACACACTGTCACCTGTCTCCAACACACTGTCACCAACACACTGTCACCTGTCTCTAACACACTGTCTCCAACACACTGTCACCAACACAATGTCACCTGTCACCAACACACTGTCACCTGTCTCCAACACACTGTCACCTGTCTCCAACACACTGTCACCTGTCTCCAACACACTGTCACCTGTCTCCAACACACTGTCACCTGTCTCCAACACACTGTCACCTGTCTCCAACACACTGTCTCCTGTACATCAAGTCTTTAACATGTTATTAAACCAATACGTGACTGTATTTTGATTGTGGATATTATTATAGTGTGACACGGGTTATATCATTAGGAATTAAACCGTGTTAGTGACCAAGGTTATATCACTAGGAATTAAACTGTGTTTGTGACCAAGGTTATATCACTAGGAATTAAACTGTGTTAGTGACCAAGGTTATATCACTAGGAATTAAACTGTGTTAGTGACCAAGGTTATATCACTAGGAATTAAACTGTGTTTGTGACCAAGGTTATATCACTAGGAATTAAACTGTGTTAGTGACCAAGGTTATATCATTAGGAATTAAACTGTGTTAGTGACACAGGTTATATCATTAGGAATTAAACTGTGTTAGTGACACAGGTTATATCATTAGGAATTAAACTGTGTTAGTGACACAGGTTATATCATTAGGAATTAAACTGTGTTTGTGACACAGGTTATATCATTAGGAATTAAACTGTGTTAGTGACACAGGTTATATCATTAGGAATTAAACTGTGTTTGTGACACAGGTTATATCATTAGGAATTAAACTGTGTTAGTGACACAGGTTATATCATTAGGAATTAAACCGTGTTAGTGACACAGGTTATATCATTAGGAATTAAACTGTGTTTGTGACACAGGTTATATCATTAGGAATTAAACTGTGTTAGTGACCAAGGTTATATCATTAGGAATTAAACTGTGTTAGTGACCAAGGTTATATCACTAGGAATTAAACTGTGTTAGTGACACAGGTTATATCATTAGGAATTAAACCGTGTTAGTGACACAGGTTATATCATTAGGAATTAAACTGTGTTAGTGACCAAGGTTATATCACTAGGAATTAAACTGTGTTAGTGACACAGGTTATATCATTAGGAATTAAATGGATTGTTATTGTGTTCGTGACCAAGGTTATATCACTAGGAATTAAATTGAGTGTTATTGGGTTAGTCAACCAGCAGAGGAAGTAAAGGACCACGCACACACACACACACACACACACACACACACACACACACACACACACACACACACACACACACACACACACACACAAGATCAGACTAGAACACCAGGTTTGTTCCTCTGGGATTGAGACTACAGAGATTAGGACCAGAACACAAGGTTTGTTCCACTGGGATTGAGACTACAGAGATTAGGACCAGAACACCAGGTTTGTTCCACTGGGAATGAGACTACAGAGATTAGGACCAGAACACAAGGTTTGTTCCACTGGGAATGAGACTACAGAGATTAGGACCAGAACACAAGGTTTGTTCCTCTGGGAATGAGACTACAGAGATTAGGACCAGAACACAAGGTTTGTTCCTCTGGGAATGAGACTACAGAGATTAGGACCAGAACACACGGTTTGTTCCACTGGGATTGAGACAACGACAACACACCACCATCACAACCATCATGGGATTAGGATTGAATTGATCATCCGCCCATGAAACAGGAAACAGAATCTTACTATTAATGCTACTCTTACGGTCTATGGAGTCAGCGAACACTTCCCCATAGATCATCCAGTAAGGCATGTAGAAGATGTTCCTGGCCAGACGCCATGTTGGGATCTCATCAGGGTGCAGGATGGCCTGCCGCGCCACACCGAAACTCATCAACACCACCAGCATGATCACCACGAAGTACAACATGTCAATCATCTAGAGGACATAGAACACAACATGTCAGTCATCTGGAGGGCATAGAACACAACATGTCAGTCATCTAGAGGACATAGAACACAACATGTCAGTCATCTGGAGGGCATAGAACACAACATGTCAGTCATCTAGAGGACATAGAACACAACATGTCAGTCATCTGGAGGACATAGAACACAACATGTCAGTCATCTGGAGGACATAGAACACAACATGTCAGTCATCTAGAGGACATAGAACACAACATGTCAGTCATCTGGAGGGCATAGAACACAACATGGACATAGAACACAACATGTCAGTCATCTAGAGGACATAGAACACAACATGTCAGTCATCTGGAGGACATAGAACCCAACATGGACATAGAACACAACATGTCAATCATCTGGAGGACATAGAACACAATATGTCAGTCATCTGGAGGACATAGAACACAACATGTCAGTCATCTGGAGGGCATAGAACACAACATGTCAATCATCTGGAGGACATAGAACACAACATGTCAGTCATCTGGAGGGCATAGAACACAACATGGACATAGAACACAACATGTCAATCATCTGGAGGACATAGAACACAACATGTCAGTCATCTGGAGGGCATAGAACACAACATGTCAGTCATCTAGAGGACATAGAACACAACATGGACATAAAACACAACATGTCAGTCATCTAGAGGGCATAGAACACAACATGGACATAGAACACAACATGTCAGTCATCTGGAGGACATAGAACACAACATGTCAGTCATCTAGAGGGCATAGAACACAACATGGACATAGAACACAACATGTCAGTCATCTGGAGGACATAGAACACAACATGTCAGTCATCTAGAGGACATAGAACACAACATGTCAGTCATCTGGAGGACATAGAACACAACATGTCAGTCATCTGGAGGACATAGAACACAACATGTCAGTCATCTAGAGGGCATAGAACACAACATGTCAATCATCTAGAGGACATAGAACACAACATGTCAATCATCTAGAGGCATAGAACACAACATGTCAGTCAGCTGGAGGACATAGAACACAACATGTCAGTCATCTAGAGGACATAGAACACAACATGTCAGTCAGCTGGAGGACATAGAACACAACATGGACATAGAACACAACATGTCAGTCATCTGGAGGACATAGAACACAACATGGACATAGAACACAACATGTCAGTCATCTGGAGGACATAGAACACAACATGGACATAGAACACAACATGTCAGTCATCTGGAGGACATAGAACACAACATGTCAGTCATCTAGAGGGCATAGAACACAACATGGACATAGAACACAACATGTCAGTCATCTGGAGGACATAGAACACAACATGTCAGTCATCTAGAGGACATAGAACACAACATGTCAGTCATCTGGAGGACATAGAACACAACATGTCAGTCATCTGGAGGACATAGAACACAACATGTCAGTCATCTAGAGGGCATAGAACACAACATGTCAATCATCTAGAGGACATAGAACACAACATGTCAATCATCTAGAGGGCATAGAACACAACATGTCAGTCAGCTGGAGGACATAGAACACAACATGTCAGTCATCTAGAGGACATAGAACACAACATGTCAGTCAGCTGGAGGACATAGAACACAACATGGACATAGAACACAACATGTCAGTCATCTGGAGGACATAGAACACAACATGGACATAGAACACAACATGTCAGTCATCTGGAGGACATAGAACACAACATGGACATAGAAGACAACATGTCAGTCATCTAGAGGACATAGAACACATCATGTCAGTCAGCTGGAGGACATAGAACACAACATGGACATAGAACACAACATGTCAGTCATCTGGAGGACATAGAACACAACATGGACATAGAACACAACATGTCAGTCATCTAGAGGGCATGGAACACAACATGTCAGTCATCTGGAGGACATAGAACACAACATGGACATAGAACACAACATGGACATAGAACACAACATGTCAGTCATCTAGAGGGCATGGAACACAACATGGACATAGAACACAACATGTCAGTCATCTAGGGCATGGAACACAACATGTCAGTCATCTAGAGGACATAGAACACAACATGTCAGTCATCTGGAGGACATAGAACACAACATGGACATCATCTGGAGGGCATAGAACACAACATGTCAGTCATCTAGAGGACATAGAACACAACATGTCAGTCATCTAGAGGGCATAGAACACAACATGGACATCATTTGGAGGACATAGAACACAACATGTCAATCATCTAGAGGACATAGAACACAACATGTCAGTCATCTAGAGGGCATAGAACACAACATGTCAATCATCTAGAGGACATAGAACACAACATGTCAATCATCTAGAGGACATAGAACACAACATGTCAGTCATCTAGAGGACATAGAACACAACATGTCAGTCATCTAGAGGGCATAGAACACAACATGGACATCATCTGGAGGACATAGAACACAACATGTCAGTCATCTAGAGGGCATAGAACACAACATGTCAATCATCTAGAGGACATAGAACACAACATGTCAGTCATCTGGAGGACATAGAACACAACATGTCAGTCATCTGGAGGACATAGAACACAACATGTCAGTCATCTAGAGGGCATAGAACACAACATGTCAGTCATCTGGAGTGCAAGGAACACAACATGTCAATCATCTAGAGGACATAGAACACAACATGTCAGTCATCTAGAGGACATAGAACACAACATGGACATAGAACACAACATGTCAGTCATCTGGAGGACATAGAACACAACATGTCAATCAACTGGAGGGCATAGAACACAACATGTCAGTCATCTGGAGGACATAGAACACAACATGTCAGTCATCTGGAGGGCATAGAACACAACATGTCAATCATCTAGAGGATATAGAACACAACATGTCAGTCATCTGGAGGACATAGAACACAACATGGACATAGAACACAACATGTCAGTCATCTGGAGGACATAGAACACAACATGGACATAGAAGACAACATGTCAGTCATCTGGAGAGGACATGGAGAAACATGTCAGTCATCAGAGGACATCATCATGTCAGTCAGCTGGAGGACATAGAACACAACATGGACATAGAACACAACATGTCAGTCATCTGGAGGACATAGAACACAACATGGACATAGAACACAACATGTCAGTCATCTAGAGGGCATGGAACACAACATGTCAGTCATCTGGAGGACATAGAACACAACATGGACATAGAACACAACATGGACATAGAACACAACATGTCAGTCATCTAGAGGGCATGGAACACAACATGGACATAGAACACAACATGTCAGTCATCTAGAGGGCATGGAACACAACATGTCAGTCATCTAGAGGACATAGAACACAACATGGCAGTCATCTGGAGGACATAGAACACAACATGGACATCATCTGGAGGGCATAGAACACAACATGTCAGTCATCTAGAGGACATAGAACACAACATGTCAGTCATCTAGAGGGCATAGAACACAACATGGACATCATCTGGAGGACATAGAACACAACATGTCAATCATCTAGAGGACATAGAACACAACATGTCAGTCATCTAGAGGGCATAGAACACAACATGTCAATCATCTAGAGGACATAGAACACAACATGTCAATCATCTAGAGGACATAGAACACAACATGTCAGTCATCTAGAGGACATAGAACACAACATGTCAGTCATCTAGAGGGCATAGAACACAACATGGACATCATCTGGAGGACATAGAACACAACATGTCAGTCATCTAGAGGGCATAGAACACAACATGTCAATCATCTAGAGGACATAGAACACAACATGTCAGTCATCTGGAGGACATAGAACACAACATGTCAGTCATCTGGAGGACATAGAACACAACATGTCAGTCATCTAGAGGGCATAGAACACAACATGTCAGTCATCTGGAGTGCAAGGAACACAACATGTCAATCATCTAGAGGACATAGAACACAACATGTCAGTCATCTAGAGGACATAGAACACAACATGGACATAGAACACAACATGTCAGTCATCTGGAGGACATAGAACACAACATGTCAATCAACTGGAGGGCATAGAACACAACATGTCAATCATCTAGAGGATATAGAACCCAACATGTCAGTCATCTAGAGGGCATAGAACACAACATGGACATAGAACACAACATGTCAGTCATCTGGAGGACATAGAACACAACATGTCAGTCATCTGGAGGGCATAGAACACAACATGTCAATCATCTAGAGGATATAGAACCCAACATGTCAGTCATCTAGAGGGCATAGAACACAACATGGACATAGAACACAACATGGACATAGAACACAACATGTCAGTCATCTAGAGGGCATAGAACACAACATGTCAATCATCTAGAGGACATAGAACACAACATGTCAATCATCTAGAGGGCATAGAACACAACATGTCAGTCATCTGGAGGACATAGAACACAACATGTCAATCATCTAGAGGGCATAGAACACAACATGTCAGTCATCTAGAGGACATAGAACACAACATGTCAATCATCTAGAGGACATAGAACACAACATGTCAGTCATCTGGAGGACATAGAACACAACATGTCAGTCATCTGGAGGACATAGAACACAACATGTCAGTCATCTAGAGGGCATAGAACACAACATGTCAGTCATCTGGAGTGCAAGGAACACAACATGTCAATCATCTAGAGGACATAGAACACAACATGTCAGTCATCTAGAGGACATAGAACACAACATGGACATAGAACACAACATGTCAGTCATCTGGAGGACATAGAACACAACATGTCAATCAACTGGAGGGCATAGAACACAACATGTCAATCATCTAGAGGATATAGAACCCAACATGTCAGTCATCTAGAGGGCATAAAACACAACATGGACATAGAACACA
Organism: Oncorhynchus nerka; assembly: GCF_034236695.1. NCBI lineage: Eukaryota > Metazoa > Chordata > Actinopteri > Salmoniformes > Salmonidae > Oncorhynchus > Oncorhynchus nerka. The sequence continues at coordinate 102,272,500 of NC_088422.1, forward strand.
ACATGTCAGTCATCTGGAGGACATAGAACACAACATGTCAGTCATCTGGAGGGCATAGAACACAACATGTCAATCATCTAGAGGATATAGAACCCAACATGTCAGTCATCTAGAGGGCATAGAACACAACATGGACATAGAACACAACATGGACATAGAACACAACATGTCAGTCATCTAGAGGGCATAGAACACAACATGTCAATCATCTAGAGGACATAGAACACAACATGTCAATCATCTAGAGGGCATAGAACACAACATGTCAGTCATCTGGAGGACATAGAACACAACATGTCAATCATCTAGAGGGCATAGAACACAACATGTCAGTCATCTAGAGGACATAGAACACAACATGTCAATCATCTAGAGGACATAGAACACAACATGTCAGTCATCTGGAGGACATAGAACACAACATGTCAGTCATCTGGAGGACATAGAACACAACATGTCAATCATCTAGAGGACATAGAACACAACATGTCAGTCATCTGGAGGACATAGAACACAACATGTCAGTCATCTGGAGGACATAGAACACAACATGTCAGTCATCTGGGGCCGATTCAGACTGAGGAAATCTATTCCTTTTTGACTCCTGTTGATCTAAGCACTTCTCAGTAGTTGGTATTCAGACTGAGGAAATCTATTCCTGTTGATCTCAGCACTTCTCAGTAGTTGGTATTCAGACTGAGGAAATCTACTCCTGCTGATCTAAGCACTTCTTAGTAGTTGGTATTCAGACTGAGGAAATCTACTCCTGCTGATCTAAGCACTTCTCAGTAGTTGGTATTCAGACTGAGGAAATCTATTCCTGTTGATCTAAGCACTTCTTAGTAGTTGGTATTCAGACTGAGGAAATCTATTCCTGTTGATCTAAGCACTTCTCAGTAGTTGGTATTCAGACTGAGGAAATCTATTCCTGTTGATCTCAGCACTTCTCAGTAGTTGGTATTCAGACTGAGGAAATCTACTCCTGTTGATCTCAGCACTTCTCAGTAGTTGGTATTCAGACTGAGGAAATCTATTCCTGTTGATCTCAGCACTTCTCAGTAGTTGGTATTCAGACCTACCGTATGCAGGTGCTTAACAGGATTTGCAGGCATGGTTCCCCTGCACGCACCTATATATATACACACATTTACCTATATATACACACACATTTACCTATATATACACACACATTTACCTATATATACACACACATTTACCTATATATACACACACACATTTACCTATATATACACACACATTTACCTATATATACACACACATTTACCTATATATACACACACATTTACCTATATATACACACACATTTACCTATATATATACACACATTTACCTATATATATACACACATATTTACCTATATATATATACACACATTTACCTATATATACACACACATTTACCTATACACACACATTTCATATTACAATAGCCAGCCAAGACAGTCAAAACCAAACCAAAGCCTCACCATTTTCCCGATCATCATGACGTAGGGTCCCAGGTACTTGTTGACCCCGAAGATGTCGAGCACCCTGATGTACCAGAAGATAATGTCCACGCAGTAGATGACCCGTCCGATGCCCAACAGGGGCTCGTTCTGCAGCCTCAGCATCAGGCCCAGGAGGAAGGTAAAGATGGCCGCCGCGTCTGTGATGTTCCAGTACTCTTCGGCCCAAACGTTGATCTTCTGCTTCAACTTCCCCGGCTCTGACATCAGGATCTGTATTGGGGCAGCAACAGCAGGGACGGACTAGGATCAGAACTGAGAAATCGGGCCTGGGCGTAAGACCCCTACATCGACTCATATTTTCCCTGGAGGCCCTCACACCGGTCTTTTTTTTAAAACTTGAGGGCCCCACATACTGTACATATTCTTCAATTGTTCTAGACATTCCCTTTCTAATTATCTCCAGTCGCAGGGTGATGGTGTGAGACGCTACCTGTCTGAGACGTTACCTGTCTGAGACGTTACCTGTCTGAGACGTTACCTGTCTGAGACGTTACCTGTCTGGGACGTTACCTGTCTGACTGTGATGATGCGAGACGTTACCTGTCTGAGACGTTACCTGTCTGAGACGTTACCTGTCTGACTGTGACGATGTGAGACGTTACCCGTCTGACTGTGACGATGTGAGACGTTACCTGTCTGAGACGTTACCTGTCTGACTGTGACGATGTGAGACGTTACCTGTCTGACTGTGATGATGTGAGACGTTACCTGTCTGACTGTGATGATGTGAGACGTTACCTGTCTGACTGTGATGATGTGAGACGTTACCTGTCTGACTGTGATGATGTGAGACGTTACCTGTCTGAGACGTTACCTGTCTGACTGTGATGATGTGAGACGTTACCTGTCTGACTGTGACAGTGTGAGACGTTACCTGTCTAACTGTGATGGTGTGAGACGTTACCTGTCTGACTGTGATGGTGTGAGACGTTACCTGTCTGAGACGTTACCTGTCTGACTGTGATGATGCGAGACGTTATCTGTCTAACCGTGATGGTGTGAGACGTTACCTGTCTGAGACGTTACCTGTCTGACTGTGATGATGTGAGACGTTACCTGTCTGACTGTGATGATGTGAGACGTTACCTGTCTGAGACGTTACCTGTCTGACTGTGACGACGTGAGATGTTACCTGTCTGACTGTGATGATGTGAGACGTTACCTGTCTGACTGTGACGATGTGAGACGTTACCTGTCTGAGACGTTACCTGTCTGAGACGTTACCTGTCTGAGACGTTACCTGTCTGGGACGTTACCTGTCTGACTGTGATGATGCGAGACGTTACCTGTCTGAGACGTTACCTGTCTGAGACGTTACCTGTCTGAGACGTTACCTGTCTGGGACGTTACCTGTCTAACTGTGATGGTGTGAGACGTTACCTGTCTGACTGTGATGATGTGAGACGTTACCTGTCTGAGACGTTACCTGTCTGAGACGTTACCTGTCTGACTGTGATGATGTGAGACGTTACCTGTCTGAGACGTTACTTGTCTGAGACGTTACCTGTCTGACTGTGACGATGTGAGACGTTACCTGTCTGACTGTGACGATGTGAGACGTTACCTGTCTGACTGTGATGATGTGAGACGTTACCTGTCTGACTGTGATGATGTGAGACGTTACCTGTCTGAGACGTTACCTGTCTGACTGTGATGATGTGAGACGTTACCTGTCTGACTGTGACGGTGTGAGACGTTACCTGTCTAACTGTGATGGTGTGAGACGTTACCTGTCTGACTGTGATGGTGTGAGACGTTACCTGTCTGAGACGTTACCTGTCTGAGACGTTACCTGTCTGACTGTGATGATGTGAGACGTTACCTGTCTGAGACGTTACCTGTCTGACTGTGATGATGTGAGACGTTACCTGTCTGACTGTGATGATGTGAGACGTTACCTGTCTGAGACGTTACCTGTCTGACTGTGACAACGTGAGATGTTACCTGTCTGACTGTGATGATGTGAGACGTTACCCGTCTGACTGTGACGATGTGAGACGTTACCTGTCTGAGACGTTACCTGTCTGACTGTGACGATGTGAGACGTTACCTGTCTGACTGTGACGACGTGAGATGTTACCTGTCTGACTGTGATGATGTGAGACGTTACCTTTCTGACTGTGACGACGTGAGACGTTACCTGTCTGACTGTGATGATGTGAGACGTTACCTGTCTGAGACGTTACCTGTCTGACTGTGATGATGTGAGACGTTACCTGTCTGAGACGTTACCTGTCTGACTGTGACGACGTGAGACGTTACCTGTCTGACTTTCTCCATTCCCAGAGTGATGATGTAAGAGATGACGATCCACTCCTGCAGGGACGGCCAGCGTTCCATCTTGACCAGGATGATGTAGTTGTACAAACACAGGTAGGCCAGGTAGGAGATCTGAGGAGACACGGAAAACAGCTCGGAGCTTTTAGGAGAACATGTACACAAGACCAGAGGTCGGGGCAGCAGTGGTGTTTTAGGCCACAAGACCAGAGGTCGGGGCAGCAGTGGTGTTTTAGGACACCAGACCAGAGGTCGGGGCAGCAGTGGTGTTTTAGGCCACAAGACCAGAGGTCGGGGTAGCAGTGGTGTTTTAGGACACAAGACCAGAGGTCGGGGCAGCAGTGGTGTTTTAGGCCACAAGACCAGAGGTCGGGGCAGCAGTGGTGTTTTAGGACACAAGACCAGAGGTCGGGGTAGCAGTGGTGTTTTAGGACACAAGACCAGAGGTCGGGCAGCAGTGGTGTTTTAGGACACAAGACCAGAGGTCGGGCAGCAGTGGTGTTTTAGGACACAAGACCAGAGGTCGGGGTAGCAGTGGTGTTTTAGGACACAAGCCCAGAGGTCGGGGTAGCAGTGGTATTTTAGGACACAAGACCAGAGGTCGGGGTAGAAGTGGTGTTTTAGGACACAAGACCAGAGGTCAGGGCAGCAGTGGTGTTTTAGGACACAAGACCAGAGGTCGGGGCAGCAGTGGTGTTTTAGGACACAAGACCAGAGGTCGGGTCAACAGTGGTGTTTTAGGACACAAGACCAGAGGTCGGGTCAACAGTGGTGTTTTAGGACACAAGACCAGAGGTCAGGGCAGCAGTGATGTTTTAGGACACAAGACCAGAGGTCAGGGCAGCAGTGGTGTTTTAGGACACAAGACCAGAGGTCGGGGCAGCAGGGGTGTTTTAGGACACAAGACCAGAGGTCGGGGCAGCAGGGGTGTTTTAGGACACAAGACCAGAGGTCGGGCAGCAGTGGTGTTTTAGAACACAAGACCAGAGGTCTGGCAGCAGTTGTGTTTTAGAACACAAGACCAGAGGTCGGGCAGCAGTGGTGTTTTAGGACACAAGACCAGAGGTCGGGCAGCAGTGGTGTTTTAGGACACAAGACCAGAGGTCGGGTAGCAGTTGTGTTTTAGGACACAAGACCAGAGGTCGGGCAGCAGTTGTGTTTTAGGACACAAGACCAGAGGTCGGGTAGCAGTTGTGTTTTAGGACACAAGACCAGAGGTCGGGCAGCAGTGGTGTTTTAGGACACAAGACCAGAGGTCGGGGCAGCAGTGGTGTTTTAGGACACAAGACCAGAGGTCGGGGCAACAGTGGTGTTTTAGGACACAAGACCAGAGGTCGGGGCACCAGTGGTGTTTTAGGACACAAGACCAGAGGTCGGGGCAGCAGTGGTGTTTTAGGACACAAGACCAGAGGTCGGGGTAGCAGTGGTGTTTTAGGACACAAGACCAGAGGTCGGGGTAGTAGTGGTGTTTTAGGACACAAGACCAGAGGTCAGGGCAGCAGTGGTGTTTTAGGACACAAGACCAGAGGTCGGGGCAGCAGTGGTGTTTTAGGACACAAGACCAGAGGTCGGGTCAACAGTGGTGTTTTAGGACACAAGACCAGAGGTCGGGTCAACAGTGGTGTTTTAGGACACAAGACCAGAGGTCAGGGCAGCAGTGGTGTTTTAGGACACAAGACCAGAGGTCAGGGCAGCAGTGGTGTTTTAGGACACAAGACCAGAGGTCGGGGCAGCAGGGGTGTTTTAGGACACAAGACCAGAGGTCGGGGCAGCAGGGGTGTTTTAGGACACAAGACCAGAGGTCGGGGTAGCAGTGGTGTTTTAGGACACAAGACCAGAGGTCGGGGCAGCAGTGGTGTTTTAGGACACAAGACCAGAGGTTAGGCAGCAGTGGTGTTTTAGGACACAAGACCAGAGGTCAGGCAGCAGTGGTGTTTTAGGACACAAGACCAGAGGTCGGGGTAGCAGTGGTGTTTTAGAACACAAGACCAGAGGTCGGGCAGCAGTGGTGTTTTAGAACACAAGACCAGAGATCGGGCAGCAGTGGTGTTTTAGAACACAAGACCAGAGGTCAGGCAGCAGTGGTGTTTTAGAACACAAGACCAGAGGTCAGGCAGCAGTTGTGTTTTAGAACACAAGACCAGAGGTCGGGCAGCAGTGGTGTTTTAGGACACAAGACCAGAGGTCGGGGCAGCAGTGGTGTTTTAGGACACAAGACCAGAGGTCGGGGCAGCAGTGGTGTTTTAGGACACAAGACCAGAGGTCGGGGTAGCAGTGGTGTTTTAGGACACAAGACCAGAGGTCGGGCAGCAGTGGTGTTTTAGGCCACAAGACCAGAGGTCGGGCAGCGGCAGCAGTGGTGTTTTAGGACACAAGACCAGAGGTCGGGCAGCAGTGGTGTTTTAGGACACAAGACCAGAGGTCGGGGCAGCAGTGGTGTTTTAGGACACAAGACCAGAGGTCGGGTCAACAGTGGTGTTTTAGGACACAAGACCAGAGGTCGGGGCAGCAGTGGTGTTTTAGGACACAAGACCAGAGGTCTGGCAGCAGTGGTGTTTTAGGACACAAGACCAGAGGTCAGGGCAACAGTGGTGTTTTAGGACACAAGACCAGAGGTCGGGCAGCAGTGGTGTTTTAGGACACAAGACCAGAGGTCGGGGTAGCAGTGGTGTTTTAGGACACAAGACCAGAGGTCGGGGTAGCAGTGGTGTTTTAGGACACCAGACCAGAGGTCGGGGCAGCAGTGGTGTTTTAGGACACCAGACCAGAGGTCGGGGCAGCAGTGGTGTTTTAGGCCACAAGACCAGAGGTCGGGGTAGCAGTGGTGTTTTAGGACACAAGACCAGAGGTCGGGGCAGCAGTGGTGTTTTAGGCCACAAGACCAGAGGTCGGGGCAGCAGTGGTGTTTTAGGACACAAGACCAGAGGTCGGGGTAGCAGTGGTGTTTTAGGACACAAGACCAGAGGTCGGGCAGCAGTGGTGTTTTAGGACACAAGACCAGAGGTCGGGCAGCAGTGGTGTTTTAGGACACAAGACCAGAGGTCGGGGTAGCAGTGGTGTTTTAGGACACAAGCCCAGAGGTCGGGGTAGCAGTGGTATTTTAGGACACAAGACCAGAGGTCGGGGTAGAAGTGGTGTTTTAGGACACAAGACCAGAGGTCAGGGCAGCAGTGGTGTTTTAGGACACAAGACCAGAGGTCGGGGCAGCAGTGGTGTTTTAGGACACAAGACCAGAGGTCGGGTCAACAGTGGTGTTTTAGGACACAAGACCAGAGGTCGGGTCAACAGTGGTGTTTTAGGACACAAGACCAGAGGTCAGGGCAGCAGTGATGTTTTAGGACACAAGACCAGAGGTCAGGGCAGCAGTGGTGTTTTAGGACACAAGACCAGAGGTCGGGGCAGCAGGGTGTTTTAGGACACAAGACCAGAGGTCGGGGCAGCAGGGGTGTTTTAGGACACAAGACCAGAGGTCGGGCAGCAGTGGTGTTTTAGAACACAAGACCAGAGGTCTGGCAGCAGTTGTGTTTTAGAACACAAGACCAGAGGTCGGGCAGCAGTGGTGTTTTAGGACACAAGACCAGAGGTCGGGCAGCAGTGGTGTTTTAGGACACAAGACCAGAGGTCGGGTAGCAGTTGTGTTTTAGGACACAAGACCAGAGGTCGGGCAGCAGTTGTGTTTTAGGACACAAGACCAGAGGTCGGGTAGCAGTTGTGTTTTAGGACACAAGACCAGAGGTCGGGCAGCAGTGGTGTTTTAGGACACAAGACCAGAGGTCGGGGCAGCAGTGGTGTTTTAGGACACAAGACCAGAGGTCGGGGCAACAGTGGTGTTTTAGGACACAAGACCAGAGGTCGGGGCACCAGTGGTGTTTTAGGACACAAGACCAGAGGTCGGGGCAGCAGTGGTGTTTTAGGACACAAGACCAGAGGTCGGGGTAGCAGTGGTGTTTTAGGACACAAGACCAGAGGTCGGGGTAGTAGTGGTGTTTTAGGACACAAGACCAGAGGTCAGGGCAGCAGTGGTGTTTTAGGACACAAGACCAGAGGTCGGGGCAGCAGTGGTGTTTTAGGACACAAGACCAGAGGTCGGGTCAACAGTGGTGTTTTAGGACACAAGACCAGAGGTCGGGTCAACAGTGGTGTTTTAGGACACAAGACCAGAGGTCAGGGCAGCAGTGGTGTTTTAGGACACAAGACCAGAGGTCAGGGCAGCAGTGGTGTTTTAGGACACAAGACCAGAGGTCGGGGCAGCAGGGGTGTTTTAGGACACAAGACCAGAGGTCGGGGCAGCAGGGGTGTTTTAGGACACAAGACCAGAGGTCGGGGTAGCAGTGGTGTTTTAGGACACAAGACCAGAGGTCGGGGCAGCAGTGGTGTTTTAGGACACAAGACCAGAGGTCAGGCAGCAGTGGTGTTTTAGGACACAAGACCAGAGGTCAGGCAGCAGTGGTGTTTTAGGACACAAGACCAGAGGTCGGGGTAGCAGTGGTGTTTTAGAACACAAGACCAGAGGTCGGGCAGCAGTGGTGTTTTAGAACACAAGACCAGAGATCGGGCAGCAGTGGTGTTTTAGAACACAAGACCAGAGGTCAGGCAGCAGTTGTGTTTTAGAACACAAGACCAGAGGTCGGGCAGCAGTGGTGTTTTAGGACACAAGACCAGAGGTCGGGGCAGCAGTGGTGTTTTAGGACACAAGACCAGAGGTCGGGTCAACAGTGGTGTTTTAGGACACAAGACCAGAGGTCGGGGCAGCAGTGGTGTTTTAGGACACAAGACCAGAGGTCTGGCAGCAGTGGTGTTTTAGGACACAAGACCAGAGGTCAGGGCAACAGTGGTGTTTTAGGACACAAGACCAGAGGTCGGGCAGCAGTGGTGTTTTAGGACACAAGACCAGAGGTCGGGGTAGCAGTGGTGTTTTAGGACACAAGACCAGAGGTCGGGGTAGCAGTGGTGTTTTAGGACACAAGACCAGAGGTCAGGGTAGCAGTGGTGTTTTAGGACACAAGACCAGAGGTCGGGCAGCAGTGGTGTTTTAGGACACAAGACCAGAGGTCGGGCAGCAGTGGTGTTTTAGGACACAAGACCAGAGGTCAGGGTAGCAGTGGTGTTTTAGGACACAAGACCAGAGGTCGGGCAGCAGTGGTGTTTTAGGACACAAGACCAGAGGTCGGGCAGCAGTGGTGTTTTAGGACACAAGACCAGAGGTCGGGGCAGCAGTGGTGTTTTAGGCCACAAGACCAGAGGTCGGGGTAGCAGTGGTGTTTTAGGACACAAGACCAGAGGTCGGGGCAGCAGTGGTGTTTTAGGCCACAAGACAAAGTGCTGTCGATCAATAATCACACATCTTCAGATCACCATTAGCTGATATCATATTATCATTATATTAAATAGTAGTATATTATCTGTGGATAAGGTCTATTTGTCACCTCTGTGCTGATAGTCATTTCAAAACAACAAAACCAAGGATTCACAAAAGTAAATTTCCAAAGTCTGTGGTGTTGAGAAATGCTTCCTAAATAACATTTTTGTTGTTGTTTGTATTAAAAGTCTACTTGCCGTGTTGAACCAGAATTTGGTGAAAGGAGTGTTGTAGAATTCATAGATCTTCTTTCCGATTGGAACTCTTCTCTTTTTACGGAGCTTTCTTCTTCATCCCCTTTCTGGACACCCCATCAGCATTCACTTCCTGAAAGCATGGTCGACAGAAACAACCGCCATGAATTTACATTCACTTCCAGAAAGCATGGCCGACAGAAACAACCGTCATGAATTTACATTCACTTCCTGAAAGCATGGCCGACAGAAACAACCGTCATGAATTTACATTCACTTCCTGAAAGCATGGTCGACAGAAACGACCGTCAGGAATTTACATTCACTTCCTGAAAGCATGGTCGACAGAAACGACCGTCATGAATTTACATTCACTTCCTGAAAGCATGGTCGACAGAAACGACCGTCAGGAATTTACATTCACTTCCTGAAAGCATGGTCGACAGAAACAACCGCCATGAATTTACATTCACTTCCTGAAAGCACGGTCGACAGAAACAACCGTCATGAATTTACATTCACTTCCTGAAAGCATGGTCGATAGAAACAACCGCCATGAATTTACATTCACTTCCTGAAAGCATGGTCGACAGAAACAACCGTCATGAATTTACATTCACTTCCTGAAAGCATGGTCGACAGAAACAACCGTCATGAATTTACATTCACTTCCTGAAAGCATAGTCGACAGAAACAACCGCCATGAATTTACATTCACTTCCTGAAAGCATGGTCGACAGAAACGACCGCCATGAATTTACATTCACTTCCTGAAAGCATGGTCGACAGAAACAACCGCCATGAATTTACATTCACTTCCTGAAAGCATGGTCGAAACACAGAAACAACCGCCATGAATTTACATTCACTTCCTGAAAGCACGGTCGACAGAAACGACCGTCAGGAATTTACATACAGGACTTTACAGTACATTTGAATGTAGTATTAAATGTAAAGTAGTATTAAGTATTATAAAAAAAACAGATAAACCAATCAAGCAATCCACTGATGACCGACCGACCAATCAATCAATCAATCAATCAACCAATCAGATTGCTTGACTGTCAGCGTTCACCTTGCTGGATTTATTGTCATCGTCTTTGTCCTTCGCTTCTTCTTCGTTCTCCGCTGGGGCTTGACATGTCACTTCCTCCCCCGAGTCGAAAATCCATGAGGAGAATCGAAGGTGGGAAAATTATGCCAAATATCACCTGTGGGACACAGAGATGAGAAAGAAGGATTTCAGTTGAACTGCTATTTGTCTCAAGCACCAAAATGACACAAAACCACACATTCTCGACCAGTTATTAGTGTATTACATATTTATAAACCATCTATACACCAATTATTAACGGGCTATAAACTCCTTATAAATAATTTGCAAACCTAGTATAAAGTATACCTTATACTCAAATACTTTACATTGAGTATACTTTAATGTAAAATGTTACCAATATGTTAGCTTAATGTAAAATGTTACCAATATGTTAGCCTAATGTAAAATGTTACCAATATGTTAGCCTAATGTAAAATGTTACCAATGTGTTAGCCTAATGTAAAATGTTACCAATATGTTAGCCTAATGTAAAATGTTACCAATATGTTAGCCTAATGTAAAATGTTACCAATGTGTTAGCCTAATGTAAAATGTTACCAATATGTTAGCCTAATGTAAAATGTTACCAATGTTTTAGCCTAATGTAAAATGTTACCAATGTGTTAGCCTAATGTAAAATGTTACCAATGTGTTAGCCTAATGTAAAATGTTACCAATATGTTAGCCTAATGTAAAATGTTACCAATGTTTTAGCCTAATGTAAAATGTTACCAATATGTTAGCCTAATGTAAAATGTTACCAATATGTTAGCCTAATGTAAAGTGTAACCAGTGTGTTAGCCTAATGTAAAATGTTACCAATGTTTTAGCCTAATGTAAAATGTTACCAATATGTTAGCCTAATGTAAAATGTTACCAATATGTTAGCCTAATGTAAAGTGTAACCAGTGTGTTAGCCTAATGTAAATGTTACCAATATGTTAGCCTAATGTAAATGTTACCAATGTGTTAGCCTAATGTAAAATATTACCAATATGTTAGCCTAATGTAAAATATTACCAATGTTTTAGCCTAATGTAAAATGTTACCAATGTGTTAGCCTAATGTAAAATGTTACCAATGTTTTAGCCTAATGTAAAATGTTACCAATGTGTTAGCCTAATGTAAAATGTTACCAATGTTTTAGCCTAATGTAAAATGTTACCAATATGTTAGCCTAATGTAAAATGTTACCAATGTGTTAGCCTAATGTAAAATATTACCAATATGTTAGCCTAATGTAAAATATTACCAATGTTTTAGCCTAATGTAAAATGTTACCAATGCGTTAGCCTAATGTAAAATGTTACCAATGTTTTAGCCTAATGTAAAGTGTAACCAATGTGTTAGCCTAATGTAAAATGTTACCAATGTTTTAGCCTAATGTAAAGTGTAACCAGTGTGTTAGCCTAATGTAAAATTTTACCAATATGTTAGCCTAATGTAAAATGTTACCAATATGTTAGCCTAATGTAAAATTTTACCAATATGTTAGCCTAATGTAAAATGTTACCAATATGTTAGCCTAATGTAAAATGTTACCAATATGTTAGCCTAATGTAAAGTGTAACCAGTGTGTTAGCCTAATGTAAAATGTTACCAATATGTTAGCCTAATGTAAAGTGTAACCAATGTGTTAGCCTAATGTAAAATGTTACCAATATGTTAGCCTAATGTAAAGTGTAACCAGTGTGTTAGCCTAATGTAAAATGTTACCAATATGTTAGCCTAATGTAAAATGTTACCAATGTGTTAGCCTAATGTAAAATGTTACCAATGTGTTAGCCTAATGTAAAATGTTACCAATGTGTTAGCCTAATGTAAAATGTTACCAATGTGTTAGCCTAATGTAAAATGTTACCAATGTGTTAGCCTAATGTAAAATGTTACCAATATGTTAGCCTAATGTAAAATGTTACCAATGTGTTAGCCTAATGTAAAATGTTACCAGTGAGTTAGCTTAAAAGATCTGACCCTTCTTTTCAATTTTCGCCTAAAATGACATGAAAGCATTTGACATAGACAAATCTAACTGCCTGTAGTTCAGGACCTGAAGCAAGGATATGCATATTATTGATACAGTTTGAAAGGAAACACTTTGGAGTTTGTGTAAATGTCAAATGAATGTAGGAGAATAAAACACATTAGATCTGGTAAAAGATAATACAAAGAAAAAATGTGTTTTTAAAATATTTTTTTTTGTACCATCATCTTTGAAATGCAAGAGAAAGGCCATAATGTATTATTCCAGCCCAGGTGCAATTTAGATTTTGCCCACTAGATGGCAACAGTGTATGTGCAAAGTTTTAGATGGGTCCAATGAACCACTGCATTTCAGTTCAAATTGTTGTATCAAGCCCAAATGTGCCAAATTGGTTTATTAATACATTTTTAAGTTCATAAGTTCATGTGCAGTCTCCTCAAACAATAGCATCGTATTATTTCACTGTAATAGCTACGGTAAATTGGACAGTGCATTTAGATTAACAAGAATTTAAGCTTTCTGTCAATATCAGATATGTCTATATCCTGGGAAATATTCTTGTTACTTATAACCTCATGTTAATCACATTAGCCTAGATTAGCTCAACCGTCCTGCGGGGGACCCACAGATCCTGTAGAGGTTTTAACCCCTTAAGGTCAATGTCTGCACCCTGCGGAAATCCAATAGGAGTAATACAAAAATCCCAATAAAAATCTGTCAGTTTAAACTAGAGATACACCACATACACCAGCAGTATGTGGATTTGGCTTTTTCAGCCACACCCATTACGGACAGAGCTCAGTGACTTTCAATGTGGCACCGTCATAGTATGCCACCTTTTCAAGCAAGTTATTAGTTCATTACATTTCTGCCCTGCTAGGCCCCGATCAGCTGTAAGTGCGGTTATTGTGAAGTGGAAACGTCTAGGAGCAACAACGGCTCAGCCGTGAAGTGGTAGGCCACACAAGCTCACAGAACGGGACCGCCGAGTGCTGAAGCGTGTAGTGAGTAAAAATGGTCTGTCCTCGGTTACAACACTCACTACCGAGTTCCAAACTGCCTGAGGAAAAAACGTCACAAGAACTGTTCGTTGGAAGCTTCATGAAATTGGTTTCCATGGCCGAGCAGCCGCACACAAGCCTAACATCATCATGCGCAATGTCAAACGTCGGCTGGAGTGGTGTAAAGCTCACCGGCATTGGACTCTGGAGCAGTGGAAATGCGAGACAAATCTGGGTTTGGCAGATACCAGGAGAACGCTACCTGACCCAATGCAATAGTATCAACTGTGAAGTTTGGTGGAGGAGGAATAATGGTCTGGGGCTGTTTTTCATGGTTCAGGCCCCTTAGTTCCAGTGAAGGGAAATCTTAACACTACAGCATACAATGACATTTGAGACAATTCTGTGCTTCCAACTTCGTGGCAACAGTTTGGGGAAAGCCCTTTCCTGTTTCAAAATAACAATGCCCCCGTGTACAAAGCAAGGTCCATACAGAAATGGTTTGTCAAGATCTTTGTGGATGAACTTGACTGGCCTGCGAGGAGCCCTGACCGCAACCCCATCGAACACCTTTGGGATGAATTGGAACGCCGATTGAGAGTCAGGCCCAACATCAGTGTCCCCTCAGCAATGTTCCAACATCTAGTGGAAAGCCTTCCCAGAAGAGGGGAGGCTGTTATAGCAGCAAAGGGGGGACCAACTCCATATTAATGCCTTCCCAGAAGAGGGGAGGCTGTTATAGCCGCAATGGGGGGACAAACTCCATATTAACGTCCATGATTTTGGACTGAGATGATCGACGAGCAGTGTATCTGTTTTTGCATTGGATGCATCTCAACCCACCGCGTCCACGGTGAAAGGTGACAGAGCTGCCACAGTGTTTGTCAGACCATGAGACAACCCATCTGCGGTGAAAGGTGACAGAGCTGCCACGGTGTTTGTCAGACCATGAGACATCCCATCTGCGGTGAAAGGTGACAGAGCTGCCACGGTGTTTGTCAGACCATGAGACAGCCCATCTGCGGTGAAAGGTGACAGAGCTGCCACGGTGTTTGTCAGACCATGAGACCACCCATCTGCGGTGAAAGGTGACAGAGCTCCCGCAGTGTTTGTCAGACCATGAGACATCCTGAAAATCAATCTTCTCATAAAATTGTCTGTGGCCTACAAATCTTGCTATGGAAAGATGAGTCTCTCATGAACAAGATGGTGTTCTCCGATTTACTCTATGACCCCTAAAAGCCTCTTGGGAATTTTTTAAGTTGGTACAGCTGATCTGCCAACTTCTGTCTGTAGCCTCCGAACCGTTTGGGATGCACACTAATCTGACCCATCTGTGGAGACTCTCACAAACACGTAGATGTTGGTTGTTTTGCTCTAGGATGCCCACAAGCCTCACAAGACTCATCTAAGGCCTGGTCCACTGGTACCAATTGAAAAAATGAATGGAAGTACTGTATACACACCATATACTCACACTACACAGTCACTCCCACACAAATCCCTCACACATTCAAACGTTACACACACACAGATGTTTTTATTATTATAACTTTTTAAATTCTGCATCTTTGGAGAAGGTTCATAAGAAAGCATTTCAATGTAAAGTCTACACCAGCTGTATTCGGAGCCTGTGATAAAGTACCATTTGATTTGATTCCAGGTTCAACGTTTGACATGACTGAGTTAGCTGAAGTTGTCTAGCTAGCTAGCTAGCAAGTGACAAGAACGTTATCCAGCCTGCATAGCAACCATTTTGTTCAGAACGGATGATCAGTCCTTTTGCATAGCAACCATGCAAAAAATAATTAACGACTGGGTGGCGTCTGTAGCAACTTGACCAAAATAACTAACATCCAGGATTTTTGTCTGGACTATATCTTCTGGTGAAATAATGACATTTTATGAATTTACTTATCTAAAAAAAAGGAGAAATATGTAATTTATTGTTAATTTGTTGGTATGTTGGTAACAGTTTTATGAAAGCAATAAGACACGTGAGGCAGTGATGTATCATGAATACAGTCACAGGTAAATGGGTTGATTGGCTCTCTGCTATCGCTTGGCCATGTTCAGGTCTTTAACCCACCTTGAACCCGTTCCTCTTGCCCATTCTCAGACATCCCATCCACATATCAGTGAGCAGCATCTGACTGCAGGTGTGGGCGATGAAGTCTCTGTGCTTGGCGGCTACAGCCAGTTTCAGGCAGGTAGAGTCGCTCCAGTTCTTTAGCTGATAGGTCAGTAGTTTCATGGCCACCTGCTCATCGTGCTTATAGGACTGGTCTAGGAGCTCGTAGGCCAGCTGGCCAAACTCTCTGAGGAGGGAAGAAAGAAGACGTTGTGCTTAGGGGTCAATTCCATTTACAATTCCAATTTTCTTATTTGGAATTTGAGTTTGCTTCCTGAATTTCCTCACTAACGTGAACCTTTCTGCTAGCTAGTCCCTCACTAAGGTGAACCTTTCTGCTAGCTAGTCCCTCACTAAGGTGAACCTTTCTGCTAGCTAGCCCCTCACTAACGTGACCCCAACGCTGTTAAACCTTTCTGCTAGCTAGCCTCTCACTAACGTGACCCCAACGCTGTTAAACCTTTCTGCTAGCTAGCCCCTCACTAACATGACCCCAACGCTGTTAAACCTTTCTGCTAGCTAGCCTCTCACTAACGTGACCCCAACGCTGTTAAACCTTTCTGCTAGCTAGCCTCTCACTAACGTGACCCCAACGCTGTTAAACCTTTCTGCTAGCTAGCCTCTCACTAACGTGACCCCAACGCTGTTAAACCTTTCTGCTAGCTAGCCTCTCACTAACGTGAACCTTTCTGCTAGCTAGCCTCTCACTAACGTGAACCTTTCTGCTAGCTAGTCCCTCACTAACGTGAACCTTTCTGCTAGCTAGTCCCTCACTAACGTGAACCTTTCTGCTAGCTAGTCCCTCACTAACGTGAACCTTTCTGCTAGCTAGTCCCTCACTAACGTGAACCTTTCTGCTAGCTAGTCCCTCACTAACGTGAACCTTTCTGCTAGCTAGCCTCTCACTAACGTGAACCTTTCTGCTAGCTAGTCCCTCACTAACGTGAACCTTTCTGCTAGATAGTCCCTCACTAACGTGAACCTTTCTGCTAGCTAGTCCCTCACTAACATGAACCTTTCTGCTAGCTAGTCCCTCACTAACGCGAACCTTTCTGCTAGATAGTCCCTCACTAACGTGAACCTTTCTGCTAGCTAGTCCCTCACTAACATGAACCTTTCTGCTAGCTAGTCCCTCACTAACGTGAACCTTTCTGCTAGCTAGTCCCTCACTAACGTGAACCTTTCTGCTAGCTAGCCTCTCACTAACGTGAACCTTTCTGCTAGCTAGCCTCTCGCTAACGTGAACCTTTCTGCTAGCTAGTCCCTCACTAACGTGAACCTTTCTGCTAGCTAGCCTCTCACTAACGTGAACCTTTCTGCTAGCTAGTCCCTCACTAACGTGAACCTTTCTGCTAGCTAGTCCCTCACTAACGTGAACCTTTCTGCTAGCTAGTCCCTCACTAACGTGAACCTTTCTGCTAGCTAGTCCCTCACTAACGTGAACCTTTCTGCTAGCTAGTCCCTCACTAACGTGATCCCCACAATGTTGGACTGAAACCTTTCTGCTAGCTAGTCCCTCACTAACGTGATCCCCACACTGTTGGACTGAAACCTTTCTGCTAGCTAGTCCCTCACTAACTTGATCCCAACACTGTTGGACTGAAACCTTTCTGCTAGCTAGTCCCTCACTAACGTGATCCCAACACTGTTAGATTGAAACCTTTCTGCTAGCTAGTCCCTCACTAACGTGATCCCAATGCTGTTGGACTGAAGCCTTTCTGCTAGCTAGTCCCTCACTAACTTGATCCCAACGCTGTTAAATCTTTCTGCTAGCTAGTCCCTCACTAACGTGAACCTTTCTGCTAGCTAGCCTCTCACTAACGTGAACCTTTCTGCTAGCTAGCCTCTCGCTAACGTGAACCTTTCTGCTAGCTAGTCCCTCACTAACGTGAACCTTTCTGCTAGCTAGCCTCTCACTAACGTGAACCTTTCTGCTAGCTAGTCCCTCACTAACGTGAACCTTTCTGCTAGCTAGTCCCTCACTAACGTGAACCTTTCTGCTAGCTAGTCCCTCACTAACGTGAACCTTTCTGCTAGCTAGTCCCTCACTAACGTGAACCTTTCTGCTAGCTAGTCCCTCACTAACGTGATCCCCACACTGTTGGACTGAAACCTTTCTGCTAGCTAGTCCCTCACTAACGTGATCCCCACACTGTTGGACTGAAACCTTTCTGCTAGCTAGTCCCTCACTAACTTGATCCCAACACTGTTGGACTGAAACCTTTCTGCTAGCTAGTCCCTCACTAACGTGATCCCAACACTGTTAGATTGAAACCTTTCTGCTAGCTAGTCCCTCACTAACGTGATCCCAATGCTGTTGGACTGAAGCCTTTCTGCTAGCTAGTCCCTCACTAACTTGATCCCAACGCTGTTAAATCTTTCTGCTAGCTAGTCCCTCACTAACGTGACCCCAACGCTGTTAGATTGAAACCTTTCTGCTAGCTAGTCCCTCACTAACGTGATCCCAACACTGTTGGACTGAAACCTTTCTGCTAGCTAGTCCCTCACTGACGTGATCCCAACACTGTTGGACTGAAACCTTTCTGCTAGCTAGTCCCTCACTAACGTGATCCCAATGCTGTTGGATTGAAACCTTTCTGCTAGCTAGTCCCTCACTAACGTGATCCCAACACTGTTGGACTGAAACCTTTCTGCTAGCTAGTCCCTCACTAACGTGATCCCAATGCTGTTGGATTGAAACCTTTCTGCAAGCTAGCCCCTCACTAACTTGACCCCAACACTGTTAAATCTAAACCTTTCTGCTAGCTAGCCTTGAAAAGCTTTCTGCTAGCTAGCCCCTCACTAACGTGACCCCAACACTGTTAAATCTAAACCTTTCTGCTAGCTAGTCCCTCACTAACTTGACCCCCACACTGTTAAATCTAACCTTTCTGCTAGCTAGCCCCTCACTAACTTGACCCCCACACTGTTAAATCTAACCTTTCTGCTAGCTAGTCCCTCACTAACTTGACCCCCACACTGTTAAATCTAACCTTTCTGCTAGCTAGTCCCTCACTAACTTGACCCCAACACTGTTAAATCTAAACCTTTCTGCTAGCTAGTCCCTCACTAACTTGACCCCCACACTGTTAAATCTAACCTTTCTGCTAGCTAGCCCCTCACTAACTTGACCCCAACACTGTTAAACCTTTCTGCTAGCTAGCGCCTCACTAACTTGACCCCCACACTGTTAAATCTAACCTTTCTGCTAGCTAGCCCCTCACTAACTTGACCCCAACACTGTTAAATCTAAACCTTTCTGCTAGCTAGCGCCTCACTAACTTGACCCCCACACTGTTAAATCTAACCTTTCTGCTAGCTAGCCCCTCACTAACTTGACCCCAACACTGTTAAATCTAAACCTTTCTGCTAGCTAGCCCCTCACTAACTTGGAATTGTTTTCCAGGTCCTGGAAGATGTCGTCCACCAGTTCACTCTGAGACGACTCGTGGGCCATGGCCTTGTACAGCTTACAGGCCACCAGAGCTTTGGCCATGGCCTCTTCCCCCCTCTTCCACAGGAACAGAGCCATCTTCTGACGCTTCATGAGAACGGCCCACACCATCAGCTCATGGAACGGGTACTGGAAGCGGCTGACCTCCGGGTCGTCCACATCGATGTCGATCTCTTCCTCTTTCTTCTTCTTCTTCTTCTTCCCTTTACTGTTGCCTTTTCCTCCTGGCTCGTCGTCCTGGTATGAATCAGATGGACATTAGAAATATGAAGTATTGGATGTAGGGCGAATCTTAACTTCACTTCACTGAAGTCAAACGTTTGCTTAGACATGCATTGATACCAATGGGAGACTAAGTGGATTCTCCCTGTATACAGAAATGAATTCAAGTGGTTATTGTATTGGTATGGATGATATTGTAATGAAACAGGCAGGAGCAGGCCTCGAACCCTCAACCTTCTTAACCCGAAGTCAGCGTGCTATCGACTGTGCCGCAAAAGCATGCTCGTGCGGCAGTGTCGATTTCCGCGCTTATAAACTCAGGGTCATTACAATATGTAAATGTAAAATGTTGCTAAGTAGAACAACGGTGCTAAGTGAAAGACGAGACACTCACCTCCAGTCCTAACATTTTTAAAGCTTTCGGCTGGGAAACAAAACAAGGGGAGGAGACAGCATTTAATTAGCATGATTAACATTAGCATTCATGTTAGCATTAGCATTAGCATTTTATATATTATTATTATTAAAGTTATTATTACACTGAACAAAAATATTTAAACGCAGCACGCAACAATTTCAAATGTTTTACTGAGTTACAGTTCATATAAGGAAATCAATCAATTAAAATAAATTCATTATTTATTTTCAAATAATGTGCTTCTACGTCTGTGTTGCTTCCTGTTTGGGGTTTTAGGTTGAGTTTCTGTACTTTGTGACATAGGCGGATGCAAAAGGACTTTATAAATACATTTGATTTGATTTGATTCATTAGGCCCTAATCTATGGATTTCACATGACTGGGAATACAGGCATGCATTGGTCAGTATCTGGTGTGACCGCCATTTGACTCATGCAGCGAGACACATCTCCTTCGCATAGAGTTGATCAGGCTGTTTATTGTGGCCTGTGAAATGTTGTCCCACTGCTCTTCAATGGCTGTGGGAACCGGAACAAGCTGTCGTACACATCGATCCAGAGCATCCCAAACATGCTCAGTGGGTAACATATCTTCCATGGAAGAACTGGGACATTTTCAGCATCCGGGAATTGTGTACAGATCCTTGTGAACGGGGCAGTGCATTATCATGTTGAAACATGAGGTGATGGCGGCAGATGAATGTCACGAAAATGGGCCTCAAGATCTCGTCATGGTATCTCCATGCATTCAAATTTCCATAGATAAAATTCTATTGTGTTAGGAGCTTATGCCTGCCCATACAATAACCCCACTGCCACCATGGGGCTCTCTGTTCACAACGTTGACATCAGCAAACCGCTTGCCCACACAACACCATACACGCTATCTGCCATCTGCCCGGTACAGTTGAAACCGGGATTCATCCGTGAAGAGCACACTTCTCCAGCGTGCCAGTGGTCATCGAAGGTGAGCATTTGCCAACTGAAGTCGGTTATGACGCCGAACTGCAGTCAGGTCAAGACCCTGGTGAGGACGACAAGGACGCAGATGTGCTTCCCTGAGACGGTTTCTGGCAGTTTTTGCAGAAATTCTTTGGTTGTGCAAACCCACAGTTTCATCAGCTGTCCGAGTGGCGGGTCTCATACGATCCTGCAGGTGAAGAATCTGGATGTGGAGGTCGTGGTCTGGGGTTGTGATGCCGGTTGGACGTACTGCCAAATTCTCTAAAATGACGTTGGAGGCGGCTTATGGTAGAGAAATGAACATTCAATTCTCTGGCAAGACCTTCCTGCAGTTTGCGTGCCAATTGCACGCTCGTTCAAAACTTGAGACATATGTGGCATTGTGTTGTGTGACAAAACTGCACATGTTTGTCCCCAGCACAAGGTGCACCTGTGTAACGATCATGCTGTTTGATATGCCACACCTCTCTGGTGGATGGATTATCTTGGCAAAGGAGAAATGCTCACTAACCGGGAAGTAAACAAATGTATACACACCATTTATTAAGAGAAATAAGCTTTACGTGAGTATAAAAACATTTCTGTGATCTTTTATTTCAGCTCATGAAAAATAGGAGCAACACTTTACATGTTGGCGTGTCCAGTGTATTATATTCAGATCTGTAAAGGGAGTGTTTCTCCTCACTCTTTTTAAACCGTAGAGGTTGTTGTAGAGGGTGCGGAACTGTTTCCTGGTGTAGTTACAGCGATAAGCCCCGCCCATCAGGAACTCCAGGACCAATCCGATATCGATCAAGGTGATCTGGTAATCCGGTGGAAGATTTCCCTGAAACACCAAACAACCATCATCATTATACTGTTACTGTTTTCACGTTACTATAGGGGGTCAATGTTAGGTAACACTTTACTATAGGGGGTCAATATTAGGTAACACTTTACTATAGGGGTCAATATTAGGTAACACTTTACTATAGGGGTCAATATTAGGTAACGCTTTACTATAGGGGGTTAATGTTAGGTATCACTTTACTATATGGGAGTCAATATTAGGTAACACTTACTATAGGGGGTCAATATTAGGTAACACTTTACTATAGGGGGTCGATATTAGGTAACACTTTCCTATATGGGGTCAATATTAGGTAACACTTTACTATAGGGGGTCAATATTAGGTAACACTTTACTATAGGGGTCAATATTAGGTAACACTTTCCTATATGGGGGGTCAATATTAGGTAACACTTTACTATAGGGGGTCAATATTAGGTATCACTACTATATGGGGTCAATATTAGGTAACGCTTTACTATAGGGGGTCAATATTAGGTAACACTTTACTATAGGGGTCAATATTAGGTATTACTTTACTATAGGGGGTCAATATTAGGTAACACTTTACTATAGGGGGTCAATATTAGGTATTACTTTACTATAGGGGGTCAATATCAGGTAACACTACTATAGGGGGTCAATATTAGGTAACACTTTACTATAGGGGGTCAATATTAGGTATCACTTTACTATAGGGGGTCAATATTATATATATACATAACACCTTAATGAAACCAGTCATAACACCCTAATGAAACCAGTCATAACACCCTAATGAAAACCAGTCATAACACCTTAATGAAACCAGTCATAACACCCTAATGAAACCAGTCATAACACCTTTATGAAACCAGTCATAACACCCTAATGAAACCAGTCATAACACCCTAATGAAACCAGTCATAACACCCTAATGAAACCAGTCATAACACCTTAATGAAACCAGTCATAACACCCTAATGAAACCAGTCATAACACCTTAATGAAACCAGTCATAACACCTAATGAAACCAGTCATAACACCTTATGAAACCAGTCATAACACCCTAATGAAACCAGTCATAACACCCTAATGAAACCAGTCATAACACCTTAATGAAACCAGTCATAACACCCTAATGAAACCAGTCATAAGTCCTTTGTATTGTTGATGGATATTGTAAACATGTCATTGACTCCCTGTCCACATAAAGGTTGAATAATAGAAGGAAACGGTACCTTTAACGTCTCTAACTACAAAGTGCAGAGTATTCGTTGGGCCCAGCCTCTGTAAAAACAATCAACATAACAAACAGAGATGGACTTTCTATTCAATCCAACGGGCTTTATTGGCATGGGAAACATGTTTTAACATAACAAAGCAAGTGAGGTAGATAATAGTCTCTCTCTCTCTCTCTGTCTCTCTCTCTCTCTCTCTCTCTCTCTCTCTCTGTGTCGATCTGTCTCTCTCTCTCTGTCTCTCTCTCTCTCCCTCTCTCTCTCTCTCTCTGTCTTCTCTCTCTCTCTCTCTCGGTCTCTCTCTCTCTCTCTCTCTCTCCTCTCTCTCGCTCTCTCTCTCTCTCTCTCTCTCTCTCTCTCTCTCTCTCTCTCTCTCTCTCACTCTCTCTCTCACTCTCTCTCTCTGTCTTTCTGTCTCTATCTTTCTCTCTGTCTCTCTCTCTGTCTTTCTGTCTCTCTCTCTGTCTCTCTCTGTCTCTCTGTCTCTCTCTCTATCTCTATCTCTCTCTAGTTTTCTTTGGATTATGGAAAGGGCATTATGAACCTGTTCTTTGAAAGACTTCCCCCAAAATATTGATTCTGTAATCATTAATGAAATTGAACACATAAAACACAGTGGCAATGATTTTTCTCATCAGATGTATTGATCTGGTTTTGCCACGTAAAAATCCAATTCTCAACAATATACTTCATGGATTTTTGTATATACTACTAACATGTATTTAGAAGCAAGGTTGGGGTCAAGTCCACTTAAATCAATTCTGGAAGTTAACAGAAATGGAATTGAACCCAACCCTGTTAATAAAGTTTTCATTTAGGAGAAATCAAAAAGTCATCTATCTATCTATCTATCTATCTATCTATCTATCTATCTGTCTATCTGTCTGTCTGTCTGTCTGTCTGTCTGTCTGTCTGTCTGTCTGTCTGTCTGTCTGTCTGTCTGTCTGTCTGTCTGTCTGTCTGTCTGTCTGTCTGTCTGTCTGTCTGTCTATCTCACCGTGTTGTAGAGTTCCTCCAGACGAGGGATGGTGAGGAAGTGGTGGATGTTGACACCGTTCTCTATCAGCAGCTTGACGAAGTCCACCCTGTCCAGCACCAGGGCATCCATCATGGCCTGCTCCAGAGAGTTCACCTACAGTAGAGAAACACATTCAACTTCTTAGGGCTAGGTCCCTTTTTTTCTCCACTTCCTGTCTGAATGACGTGCCCAAAGTAAACTTCCTGGAGTTCAGGCCCAAAGTAAACTGCCTGTTGCTCAGGCCCTGAAGCCAGGATATGCATATAATTGGTTTGTAGTTTGTAGAAATGTAGAAATAATGTAGGAGAATATAACACAATAGATATGGTAGGAGAAAATCCAAAGAAAAACCAACCAGATTTTTGTTGTTGTTAAGAGACCATCCTCTTAGAATGGATAGTATAAGGGCATATTGCAAATTAGCTCCCAGGATGCAATTCCTATGGCTTCCACATGGTGTTAGCAGTCTATGTTCAAGGTTTCAGGCTTGTAACTTCCAAAATTAATAAGAAATATCCATTTTAGTAGAGTGACACAGTCTTGGAAATTTGTGTTTGAGCGCCATGAAGACAGGACGCTCCTGCTAAAATCGGTTTCCTATTGAACATACTTCTTTCCGTAAGAAATATTATCGTTTGATTACATTTTAGGGTATCTGAGGAGTTAATAGAAACATATTTTGACTTGTTGAAACAAAGTTTAGGGGTAGATTTTCAGATTCCTTTCTCTGCATTTTGAACAAGTGATTTACTCAAATCGATGGCGCCAACTAGACTGACTTTTGGGATATAAAGAAGGATTTTATCTAACAAAACGACACTGTTAAATGTTAAAGCTGGGACCCTTTGGATGACAAATCAGAGGAAGATTTTCAAAAAGTAAGTGAATATTTAATCGCTATTTGTGAATTTATGAAACTATTTTGAAAAAAATATTTTGAAATTGGGCGCCATCCTCACATAATCGCATGGCATGTTTTCGCTGTAACAGCTACTGTAAATCAGACAGTGCAGTTAGATTAACAATAATTGAAGCTTTCAACTGATATAAGACACTTGTATGTACATAAATGTTTACTATCCATAATTTTTATGAATATTTATTTGAATTGCGCGCCCTCCAGTTTCACCAGAAGTTAATCCCGCTACCGGGACCCCTAGCCCTAAGAAGTGCCATAACCCTGTTCAGCACCAGGGCATCCATCATGGCCTGCTCCAGAGAGTTCACCTACAGTACTGGAGGAACCCAGGAAGACAGTAGAGGAGACAGTAAGGCTATGGATTACCACCACTGACAAGTGGGGTCCAGCAGGGGGCAGCATTACAGAACGTTAAGGTCCAATACAGCCGTTTTTTTTTCTCAATATCAAATCATTTCAAATCATAAGTTGATAAAAAAATGATCAGAAATGAACAAAATTAGCTTCTTAGCAAAGAATAATTTCAAACACTAGAATTTAGCGAGGACTGTCTGGGAGTGGTCTGAGTGGGGAGGGGGAAAACTGAATACTTGCTGTTATTGACAAGAGAGGTTTGGGAACTCTCTTTCTTATTGGTCTATGAACTCAGTTACCGCCTGGTGATGTCACCAGACAGGCCCAAAACTCCATCACACCAAAACACGCTGAATTTTCAGGCGGTCTTTTCAAACTGCTCTGTACACTAAAAGGGCATTATCACATGTATTTTTTTTCTACATTTCCCAGTTTTATTCCAACTGCAAAGTGTGTAAATAAATATAAAACACCTTTAATATCAGTGTTGTCGTGGTAATGAAAGGTGGGTAAACCCTGACGCCACGATTCAGGAAGAATAAGCACTCATTAAAATATGAATTAAAGAGGTGACTTGCATTATCCTCTACATAACTGCTTCAGATAGAAATGATAGAAATGATATGATATAGTGTATTGATGTGGTTGAATATAGTGTATTGATATGGTTGAATATGTGTATTGATATGGTTGAATATAGTGTATTGATATGGTTGAATATAGTGTATTGATATGGTTGAATATAGTGTATTGATGTGGTTGAATATAGTGTATTGATGTGGTTGAATATAGTGTATTGATGTGGTTGAATATAGTGTATTGATGGTTGAATATAGTGTATTGAATATGGTTGAATATAGTGTATTGATGTGTTGAATATAGTGTATTGATATGGTTGAATATAGTGTATTGATATGGTTGAATATAGTTGAATATAGTGTATTGATGTGGTTGAATATAGTGTATTGATGTGGTTGAATATAGTGTATTGATGTGGTTGAATATAGTGTATTGATGTGGTTGAATATAGTGTATTGATATGGTTGAATATAGTGTATTGATATGGTTGAATATAGTGTATTGATGTGGTTGAATATAGTGTATATGTGGTTGAGTGTATTGATATGGTTGAATATAGTGTATTGATATGGTTGAATATAGTGTATTGATATGGTTGAATATAGTGTATTGATGTGGTTGAATATAGTGTATTGATATGGTTGAATATAGTGTATTGATATGGTTGAATATAGTTATTGATGTGGTTGAATATAGTGTATTGATGTGGTTGAATATAGTGTATTGATGTGGTTGAATATAGTGTATTGATATGGTTGAATATAGTGTATTGATATGGTTGAATATAGTGTATTGATGTGGTTGAATATAGTGTATTGATATGGTTGAATATAGTGTATTGATATGGTTGAATATAGTGTATTGATGTGGTTGGTTGAATATAGTGTATTGATATGGTTGAATATAGTGTATTGATGTGGTTGAATATAGTGTATTGATATGGTTGAATATAGGATGTTGAATATAGTGTATTGATATGTTGTTAGTGATTGGGGTTGAATATAGTGTATTGATATGGTTGAATATAGTGTATTGATGTGGTTGAATATAGTGTATTGATATGGTTGAATATAGTGTATTGATATGTTGGTTGAATATAGTGTATTGATATGGTTGAATATAGTGTATTGATATGGTTGAATATAGTGTATTGATATGGTTGAATATAGTGTATTGATGTGATATGGTTGAATATAGTGTATTGATGTGGTTGAATATAGTGTATTGATATGGTTGAGGGTTGAATATAGTGTATTGATATGGTTGAATATAGTGTATTGATATGGTGTTGAATATAGTTGATAATTGATATGGTTGAATATAGTGTATTGATATTGAATATAGTGTTGAAATATAGTGTATTGATATGGTTGAATATAGTGTATTGATATGTGTATTGATATGGTTGAATATAGTGTATTGATGTGGTTGAATATAGTGTATTGATATGTGTATTGAATATAGTGGATATGGTATAGTGTATTGATGTGTTTGAGGGTTGAATATAGTGTATTGATATGGTTGAATATAGTGTATTGATGTGGTTGAATATAGTGTATTGATATGTGAATATAGTTGAATATAGTGTATTGATATGGTTGAATATAGTGTATTGATTGAATATAGTGTGATATGGTTGAATATAGTGTATTGATGTGTTTGAGGGTTGAATATAGTGTATTGATATGGTTGAATATAGTGTATTGATATGAATATAGTGTTTGAAATATAGTGTATTGATAATGGTTGAATATAGTGTATTGATATGGTTGAATATAGTGTATTGATATGGTTGAATATAGTGTATTGATATGGTATAGTGTATTGATATGGTTGGTTGAATATAGTGTATTGATATGGTTGAATATAGTGTATTGATGTGGTTGAATATAGTGTATTGTATTGAATGTGTATTGATGTGGTTGAATATAGTGTATATGTGCTGTATTGATGGTTGAATATAGTGTATTGATGTGTTTGAGGGTTGAATATAGTGTATTGATATGGTTGAATATAGTGTATTGATATGGTTGAATATAGTGTATTGATGTTGAATATAGTGTATTGATTGGTTGAATATAGTGTATTGATATGGTTGAGGTTGAATATAGTGTATTGATGTGGTTGAATATAGTGTATTGATGGGTTGAAATATAGTGTATTGATGTGGTTGAATATAGTGTATTGATATGGAGGGTTGAATATAGTGTATTGATATGGTGTTTGATGGGTTGAATATAGTGTATTGATATGGTTGAATATAGTGTATTGATATGGTTGAATATAGTTGATATAGTGTTTGATGTGGTTGAATATAGTGTATTGATGTGGTTGAGGGTTGAATATAGTTGATATGGTTGAATATAGTGTATTGATGTGTTTATAGTGTAGGGTTGAATATAGTGTATTGATGTGGTTGAATTAGTGTATTGATATGGTTGAATATAGTGTATTGATATGGTTGAATATAGTGTATTGATGTGGTTGAATATAGTGTATTGATATTGGTTGAATATAGTGTATTGATATGGTTGAATATAGTGTATTGATATGGTTGAATATAGTGTATTGATGTGGTTGAATATAGTGTATTGAATAGTGTATTGAGTGTATTGATATGGGTTGAATATAGTGTATTGATGTGGTTGAATATAGTGTATTGATATGGTTGAATATAGTGTATTGATATGGTTGAATATAGTGTATTGATATGGTTGAATATAGTGTATTGATATAGTGTATTGATATGGTTGAATATAGTGTATTGATGTGGTTGAATATAGTGTATTGATGTAATATAGTGTATTGATATGGTTGAATATAGTGTATTGATATGGTTGAATATAGTGTATTGATATGGTTGAATATAGTGTATTGATGTGGTTGAATATAGTGTATTGATGTGGAGGGTTGAATATAGTGTATTGATGTGGTTGAATATAGTGTATTGATATGGTTGAATATAGTGTATTGATGTGTTGAATATAGTGTATTGATGTGTTTGAATATAGTGTTGAAATATAGTGATATTTGAGGGTTGATGTGTATTGATATGGTTGAATATAGTGTATTGATGTGAATATAGTGTATTGATGTTGAATATAGGTTGAATATAGTGTATTGATATGGTTGAATATAGTGTATTGATGATGGTGTTTGGGGTTGAATATAGTGTATTGATATGGTTGAATATAGTGTATTGATGTGGTTGAATATAGTGTATTGATGTGTTTGAGGGTTGAATATAGTGTATTGATATGGTTGAATATAGTGTATTGATGTTGAATATAGTGTATTGATGTGTTGAATATAGATTGATATGGTTGAATATAGTGTATTGATGTGGTTGAATATAGTGTATTGATGTGTTTGAATATAGTGTATTGATAGTTGAATATAGTATTGATATGGTTGAGGTTGAATATAGTGTATTGATGTGGTTGAATATAGTGTATTGATGAATATGTTTGGTTGAATATAGTGGTTGAATATAGTGTATTGATGTGTTTGAGGGTTGAATATAGTGTATTGATGTGGTTGAATATAGTGTATTGATATAATATAGTGTATTGATGTGGTTGAATATAGTGTATTGATATGTTTGAGGGTTGAATATAGTGTATTGATGTGGAGGGTTGAATATGAATATAATATAGTGTATTGATGTGTTTGAATATAGTGGATTGGTTGAATATAGTGTATTGATGTGTTTGAGGGTTGAATATAGTGTATTGATGTGTTTGATTGGGTTGAATATAGAATATAATATAGTGTATTGATGTGTTTGAGGGTTGAATATAGTGTATTGATGTGTTTGAATATAGTGTATTGATTGAATATAGTGTATTGATGTGTTTGATTGATGGTTGAATATAGTGTATTGATGTGTTTGAGGGTTGAATATAGTGTATTGATATGGTTGAATATAGTGATTGAATATAGTGTATTGATGTGGTTGAATATAGTGTATTGATGTTGATGGTATTGATTGGGTTGAATATAGTGTATTGATGTGTTTGAGGGTTGAATATAGTGTATTGATATGTTTGAGGGTTGAATATAGTGTATTGATGTGGTTGTATAGTGATTGATATGGTTGATTGATATAGTGTTTGAATATAGTGTATTGATGTGTTTTGAGGTTGAATATAGTGTATTGATGTGTTTGAATATAGTGTATTGATGTGGTTGAATATAGTGTATTGATGTTGTTTGAGGGTTGAATATAGTGTATTGATGTGTTTGAGGTTTGAGGTGTTGAAACAGGGTTGAATATAGTGTATTGATGATATAGTGTATTGATAGTGGTTGAGGTTGAATATAGTGTATTGATGTGGTTGAGGGTTGAATATAGTGTATTGATGTGGTTGAATATAGTGTATTGATATGGTTGAATATAGTGTATTGATATGTTTGAGGGTTGAATATAGTGTATTGATATGGTTGAATATAGTGTATTGATGTGTTTGAGGGTTGAATATAGTGTATTGATATGGTTGAATATAGTGTATTGATATGGTTGAATATAGTGTATTGATATGGTTGAATATAGTGTATTGATATGGATGGTTGAATATAGTGTATTGATATGGTTGAATATAGTGTATTGATATGGTTGAATATAGTGTATTGATATGGTTGAATATAGTGTATTGATGTGGTTGAGGGTTGAATATAGTGTATTGATGTGGTTGAGGGTTGAATATAGTGTATTGATATGGTTGAATATAGTGTATTGATATGGTTGAATATAGTGTATTGATGTGGTTGAGGGTTGAATATAGTGTATTGATATGGTTGAATATAGTGTATTGATGTGTTTGAGGGTTGAATATAGTGTATTGATGTGGTTGAATATAGTGTATTGATATGGTTGAATATACTATATTGATGTGTTTGAGGGTTGAATATACTATATTGATATGTTTGGGGGTTGAATATAGTGTATTGGTATGTTTGAGGGTTGAATATAGTGTATTGGTTATTGATTTACCCAGTTGCGTAGCTCCAGCTTCCTGGGGTCCGTTTCTTCCGGAGGTTCAGGTTTGGCCTTGCCTCCTTTGCCCTTCTTGACCCTGGCCTTGCCCTTCCCTGCCCCACCACCTCCACCGCGGGCTGGGACCGGGCTCTTGGTCTTCTCCTGGGATGCCGTGGTGTTGGCCGCCTGGAAGGTAACACAGAAGGGGTGAAAGCCCCTTGTTGACCCAGTTCACATGGAGCTGTTACAGTACCTGCAGTGGAGGTTGTTGTCTCACCATCACCGTTGGTTAGAGCTTCAGGTTGTGTCCCAAATGGCACCCTATTCCCTATATCGCGCACTAGTTCTGACCAAGTCCCATAGGGCTCTAGACAAAAGTAGTGCACTATGTTTAGGAATTTGATGCCTTTTGGGGTCAGGTAAAATATTTATTTTGGAATATGGGCAGTTGTTCTGACTTGAGGTCTGCAAGCTGAACTCTATTTCAGCCGTATTGTGCAAACTGTACTCTAACCCACTGATGCCAATTAATGATTTAGGTCAAAGGTCAAGTTGCACGTGCTTATCTGATCTCTGAATTCTCTGAATCAGATCTCTGAATCATTTCCATTACAACTCTGACCCAATGTCCATTACAACTCTGAATCAGATTGAATCAGATGTCCATCAACTCTGAATCAGACCCTGTTAGACCAGCATGGTGATGTTCTCTGAATCAGACCCTGTTAGACCAGCATGGTGATGTTCATTACAACTCTGAATCAGACCCTGTTAGACCAGCATGGTGATGTACATTACAACTCTGAATCAGACCCATGTCCATTACAACTCTGAATCAGACCCTGTTAGAATCCAGCATGGTGATTGATGGTGATCACAACTCTGAATCAGACAGACCTGTGACCATGGTGTTGTTCATTACAACTCTGATCAGACCCTGTTAGGACCAGCATGGTGTTGTTCATTACAACTCTGAATCAGACCCTGTTATGGTGTTGTTCCAACTTGAATCAACTCTGAATCAGACCCTGTTAGACCAGCATGGTGATTGATTACAACTCTGAATCAGACTCTGAATCAGACCCTGTTAGACCAGCATGGTGTTGTACATTACAACTCTGAATCAGACCCTGTTAGACCAGCATGGTGATGTACATTACAACGCTGAATCAGACCCTGTTAGACCAGCATGGTGATGTACATTACAACTCTGAATCAGATCGCTGAATCAGACCCATGTACATTACAACTCTGAATCAGACCCTGTTACAACTCTGAATCAGACCCTGTTAGACCAGCATGGTGATGTACATTACAACGCTGAATCCCCTGTTAGACCAGCATGGTGATGTACATTACAACTCTGAATCAGATCGCTGAATCAGACCCATGTCCATTACAACTCTGAATCAGACCCTGTTAGACCAGCATGGTGATGTTCATTACAACTCTGAATCAGGCCCTGTTAGACCAGCATGGTGTTGTTCATTACAACTCTGAATCAGGCCCTGTTAGACCAGCATGGTGATGTGTTCATGTTACAACTCAGACCCTGAAGCATCAGAATCAGCCCTGTTAGACCAGCATGGTGATGTTCATTACAACTCTGAATCAGACCCTGTTAGACTGATGTTCATTACAACTCTGAATCAGGCCCTGTTAGACCAGCATGGTGTTGTTCCAGCATGGTACAACTCTGAATCAGACCCTGTTAGACCAGCATGGTGATGTTCACTCTGATTACAACTCTGAATCAGACCCTGTTAGACCAGCATGAATCAGACCCAGTGACCAGCATGGTGTTTGTTCATTACAACTCTGAATCAGACCTATTAGACCAGCATGGTGATGTTCATTACAACTCTGAATCAGACCCTGTTAGACCAGCATGGTGATGTTCATTACAACCCTGTTAGACTGTAATTACAACTCTGAATCAGATGTTAGACCAGCATGGTGATGTACCAACTCTGAATCAGACCAGCATGGTGATGAATCAGACCCTGTTAGACCAGCATGTACATTACAACTCTGAATCAGACCCTGTTAGACCAGCATGGTGATGTTCATTTAACTCTGAATCAGACCCTGTTAGACCAGCATGGTGAATCATTACAACTCTGAATCCCTGTTAGACCAGCATGGTGTTGTTCATTTAACTCTGAATCAGACCCTGTTAGAGCCAGCACCAGGCCCTGTTAGACCAGCATGGTGATGTCATTCACATCTGAATCAGACCCAGTTATGGTATTGTCCACAACTCTGAATCAGACCCTGTTAGACCAGCATGGTGATGGTTACAACTCTGAAGATGTTAGTGGTGTTTATTCATTACAACTCTGAATCAGACCCTGTTAGACCAGCATGGTGTTGTTCATTACAACTCTGAATCAGACCCTGTTAGACCAGCATGGTGATGTTCATTGTGTATCCATGGTGATGGCCACGTGTTTCCCAAGTTGTTCATAGACTTACGCTGCCACTCATGGGCCAGTGGTGACCGTGAGCGAGATCTGGCTCCTAGCGATGTCCACTCTGTTCCAGGCCAGGGCTAGACTCAGCTGGTCAGGGGCAGAGGCGTTGGTGCCTACAATCAAACACCAACAAGGCTTTTTGGTTTAAGCTTGAAACACTTCACAGCTGTTCAATAGGCTATGACTGGGATTCAAATCAAATGTCTCAATCCCAGCATTCATCTGTTTATAGGCTATGACTGGGATTCAAAATCAAATGTCTCTCCCAGCATTCATCTGTTCTATAGACTATGACTGGGATTCAAATCAAATGTCTCAATCCCAGCATTCATCTGTTCTATAGACTATGACTGGGATTCAAATCAAATGTCTCAATCCCAGCATTCATCTGTTCTATAGACTATGACTGGGATTCAAATCAAATGTCTCAATCCCAGCATTCATCTGTTCTATAGACTATGACTGGGATTCAAATCAAATGTCTCAATCCCAGCATTCATCTGTTCTATAGACTATGACTGGGATTCAAATCAAATGTCTCAATCCCAGCATTCATCTGTTCTATAGACTATGACTGGGATTCAAATCAAAGGTTTCAATCCCAGATTCAAATCATTCCAATGTCTCAATCCCAGCATTCATCTGTTCTATAGACTATGACTGGGATTCAAATCAAATGTTTCAATCCCAGCATTCATCTGTTCTATAGACTATGACTGGGATTCAAATCAAATGTTTCAATCCCAGAATTCATCTGTTCTATAGACTATGACTGGGATTCAAATCAAATGTCTCAATCCCAGCATTCATCTGTTTCTATAGACTATGACTGGGATTCAAATCAAATGTTTTATCCCAGCATTGTGAAATATCCTCTGCAAAGACAGTGGTGTTAATCCCAGTGATGTAAACTATGACTGGGATTCAAAAGAACAGTGGAGTGTCCTTCCCAGGTTACCTTTATGAGCAAGGCTGTCAATGGACATCTCGATATCCTGCTGGCCAAACAAATGATCTCAGCCCATGAACTAACACAGTGATCTCAAATGTCTCAATTCATCTGTTCTAAAGAACAACAACAAAGACACGTGTAAATGACTGGGATTTAAATGTCAGGGATTCAGGGATTCAGTACATACTTTTAAGTGTATACTTTGAGACAGTTCGGAGGGCCTTGAAATCCCAGCATTATACTATAGAAATACTAATACTAACTCATACTAATAAATGACTAATACTAATAAATACAAATACTAACAAAATACTAATATTCAAACAAATAATAATACTAATAAATTCAAATAAATGTCTCAATAGCTTCAATAAATACTAATAAATGTCTAATCAAATTCACTAATACTGGGAATAAATATCTAATACTAATAAATACTAATCTCAGTGGTGTTAATGATGTAAAACAGAAGAACAGTACCTTCCCAACTAAAGGCTGTCAGTAACATCTCGACTAAGCCCATACGAAACACAGTGATCTAACAGGCCCATGAAGAACAACAACAAAGACACGTACATACTAATTCAACTAATAAATTTGGACTTCGGAGGGCCTTGAAAAGCTATACTAACAAATACTAATACTAACTCATACTAATAAATACTAATACTAATAAATACAAATACTAACAAATACTAATACTAAAAATAATACTAATACTAATAAATACTAATACTAATAAATACTAATACTAATAATACTAATACTAATACTAATAAATACTAATACTAATAAATACTAATACTAATAAATACTAATACTAATAAATACCAATACTAATAAATGATAATACTAATACTAAATACTAATACTAATAAATACTAATACTAATAAATACTAATACTGATAAATACTAACACTAATAAATACCAATACTAATAAATGATAATACTAATAAATACTAATACCAATAAATACTAATACTAATAAATACTAATACTGATAAATACTAATATTCTAGTAATGATACTAAATGTGTTTTGAGGACATATGGCACTCTCTCTTCAGGCATTTCTTCTATGTTAAATGAAGGAGTGGGTCATTAAAACGGCATTACTGGGGAACGTGTCAAAGGTCAAGCACGGTTTACAACTCTATCACTCGTCAGGAGACAGTCAGCAGCGTGTGTGTGTGTGTGTGTGTGTGTGTGTGTGTGTGTGTGTGTGTGTGTGTGTGTGTGTGTGTGTGTGTGTGTGTGTGTGTGTGTGTGAGCGTGTGCATGTTAAGTGAAGTCAGAAGCCTCTCATTGTGAATTGTGTCTCTGAATAACAGGAGCTGCCCTTATAAACCACAGACACACCCTGCAGTACATAACAAGCCCTTCAGAGTTAAACAACCCTCTTAGTAAGATAACAGTATCGTCCTTGTTGTTGCCCAGACCATCCCAAATGCAATAAGACTGCAGGCCTGTCACATGCCAGCAAGGAATGCACTGCTAATAGCACAATTATGTCTGTTGAAACTTTTCAGAACCGAACCAATCAAAGATTCACTGATAATGAGCTACGTGTCGCAGCTCCATGACTGATAGCTCCACCACCAGGCCCACGTGATAGCTCCACCACCAGGCCCTCGTGATTGCTCCACCACCCAGGCCCTTGTGATAGCTCCACCACCAGGCCTCGTGATAGCTCTACCACCAGACACTTGTGATAGCACCACCACTAGGCCCTCATGATAGCTCCACCACTAGGCCCTCTTGATAGCTTCACCACTAGGCCTCGTGATAGCTCCACCACTAGGCCCTGGTGATAGCTCCACCACCAGGCCCTTGTGATAGCTCCATCACCAGGCCCTCGTTATAGCTCCTCCACCAGGTCCTCATGATAGCTCCACCAATAGGTCCTGGTGATAGCTCCACCACTAGGCCCTGGTGATAGTTCCACAACCAGGCCCCGTGGATACAATTCTCTGTTTGTAATCAATCGGAACCCGTCCATCTCCATGATATCTAGTTGTACCTGACTAATTTCCCCGCAACCCCCAGTCTAGTTATCAATCTATATA